>NC_142009.1:121308427-121467490 GCF_049901735.1 Notechis scutatus | reverse complement strand
GCCTGCCTGCGTTCTGGTTGTTTGGAGCAGCTTTGGCTGAAATAACTATGCCTTTTATCCAGCTCCGACAACCACGAAGGCGGCGGCGGCAACGGAGATAGATTGCCGGCGGGCGGTGGTGATGGGCGCCGAGCTGAGGTAGAGTATTCCAGACATTGACCACTCTGTTGCTGAAGTCGTATTTGCTGCAATCAAGTTTGGTGCGGTTTACCTTGAGTTTTTATCTATTGTGTGCTCTTGTATTGTTATGGTTGAAGCTGAAGTATTCATTGACAGGTAGGACATTGCAATGTATGATTTTATATACCATACTTAGATCGGACTGAAGGCGGCATAGTTCTAGGTTTTCTAGGACTAGAATTTCAAGTCTGGTGGCATAAGGTATTCTGCAACGAGTAGAGAACTCTTCTTGTGAAATATTTCTGGACTTTCTCAACTGTATTAATATCAGATACGTAATGTGGGTTCTTATTCAAGTATTGGTCTAGCAAATGTTTTGTATGCTCTAGTGTGATATTACCAGAGAAAAAGCTATGTAGGATTAGGTTAACAACTCTTAATGCCTTTTTGGCTATGTAGTTACAGTACACCAGATCTAACAGGTAAATCAAGACTGGCTTATGGAGTGTGTGGCGTATACACTACATATACCTTTCCTAGTCTGGATGAATCCACAGTACAGTGATCCAGGGTAAATCATCAAAAGAACTGATGGCCGAAGCAGTCTATTTGGGCAGAATCCCACCTCCCTTTCTGGTGACTTGCAGGTTGTCCCTCTCTCTTTAGTCTGTTTTTTTTCCTGTCTCATTTTACCTCAGTGTGTCCCACAAGAAGTGGGAGGTCTTTGAGCCTAGAGGCAGAGCAATTACAGTAGCTTAGGTTTTAGAGTTCCTTTATTAAAATAAAAGTTAAAACAGCTCTTTTAAAAATAACTGTTTAGCTCACTAAAAGTTTGGAAAAAAGAAATGGCTAACTGCTTAAGATTCACTGAAATTCCAAGGACCAAACATAGATAATTTATAAATAATTATATGTCCAAAGTATGTCTATGCATAGGACAATTGCCTTTCTTCTTTTGGAGCAGGAGGGAAAGCGGGACATTTTCAGTATCCAGCAACAAACCAACATACTGGGAGTGAAAGTAAAGAAATGCCAACATCATCATCATCATCCCAAATGCAGGTCAGTGGAGAAAAATATTTGATTACTTAAAATGCAGAGCAAATATTGCTACAGAACATGACTGGAGCAAAGCAATAGGAAGGCCTTTGCAGGCAAGATTTGTCTCCAATGTCTCTTCCCTCATCTCAACCCTCCTTTTCCATTTTTTCTTTCTTGCGGTTGGAGCCTGATGTCAACAAGCACAAATTAAGAGATTAAATCTACTATTTTTTTTATTTTTGTAAGCGATTATAAGATAACAGGTAAAAGTATAAACATAGTTATGATTACATGAAATGGATACATATAAGAAAAATAAAAAGAAACAATAGGACAGGGACGGTAAGCACGTTGGTGCGCTTATGCACGCCTTCTACACTCCTCTTAGGAAACAATTTTTACTAAACAATTTGTTCATGGAATTTGTGGCATTATGGGATTTTATTAAAAAGCATAAGGGGGTTGCAGAATCTATGTGCACAGGTTTGCTATAGTTGCTGAGTTGGAAATATTTGGTTGTGTGATAATGGGGAAGGGAGGGAGGGAGGGAGGGAGGGAGGGAGGGAAGGAAGGAAGGAAGGAAGGAAGGAAGGAAGGAAGGAAGGAAGGAAGGAAGGAAGGATAGATAGAGTAAAACCCCCTTGAAAATTCAAATTTTCCATTTGGACCAACATTTTAAAAATAAATATAAATATTGGATTTTGGAATGAATTGGCTATATAATACTCATATTTTTTCTACTTTTACACTAAAATGATTTTCCATCTATCTTGAAAAATCCCCCAAATTTAGAGATGATATTCTTCTTTACTTCATCTTTTATCACTTCAGGTATTGAAGGAGATACAAAGTTTAGTTTTTGCATTTCTGGCAGCCTCAACCATTGTTATTTGATGGTGCTGTAGCATGTCTTTTATGTTGTTTCTCCATCTTCATCTGGGTCTGCCTGATGTTCTTTGGCCTTCTCCTCTTTTTGTATATACCTTGTATGGTGTAGAATCCCCAGACATTCTCTCCAGGTGAGCAAACCGCTTAAGCTGCTGTCTTTATATATAGTTTTTAAGATTGCTTCTATTCAAATTCATCCAAAAAATGCCATTTGGGGAGCCAAAGTGATTAATCCATGATTTTTTTAGCCATCAGGTATTCCAATTTTCTCTTTCTTTGCCCTCCAGATATATGAGATTTCACCACCACCCCATAATTTATAATCAGTGGTAAGGCTTGGCATACAGATACAGTAAGTTCAACACATTCACATCAGGGTGGGATTCTACCGGTTCTGACCGGTTCTATAGAACCCCTTGTTACTTTCTAAGCAGTTTGGAGAACCGGTAGTTAGAAACAATCTCCTTTTGGGTTTTTTTTCACCCTTATTACATTCTTGGCAGACAGCTTAGACTTACTGTCTCCGAAGGAGGTTTTTTTTTTCTTAAAACGGAAGGGTTGTTTTAAGCTTTTTACACTGTTGTTGAGAATACTTCTTCTTGGCTAGCTAGAAAGATTGACATTCAAACGTGAGTTTACATACCCTTTCTGAGTTTTGGTCTAAAACTGGTTTTTGGTGAAGTTTAATTCTGTGGCTTGGTGATGTTTAACCTGTGTTTACTGATGGGATAATTTTCCCTATTCAGCTTTGTTTGGAAGGAAAAAGATTAATCTCTGATCCTGAAAAGAAACTGGTTTGAGAAATCTGCTAGTTCCTGTGTTTATTTGTTCTGGTAATTGGTTTAACAAGCAACAGCTACTGTTGTGATTTAATTATTTGTATTGTGTTTGATTTTTTTCCTGCCTCGTGGTTTCTTTTTCTGTCTGGGGAGGGGGTCTTCCTTCACTGCTTTAGTGGTATCTGGCACTGTCCTTTTGGGGTATACTTCCAAGAGGCAGGATGCAAGTTTGGCACTGATTTTTTTATTGCCTTTCTGGGGGGCATGTGACCTTTCCTTAAATCTGGATGATTTCCTTAGGATATCTTGTGAGATGAGTGAGACCAGCTGGTATTTTTAAGTGGTGCAAATGGATCTAAGGATTGCTTCTCTTGGGTGTGCTCTTTCTGGAGAGCTTAAATAACCTCTTTGCTAAAGAGTTTCACTTTAAGAGCAAGAGTTGGTTGCTTGATAGTTATCATTGCATTTTAACTATTTTAATTCCTCAAGGTGCTCTGATTTGTAACTCTGGCTTGCAGGTATTTTTTAATCTAATGATTGGTATTTAGGGCAGCTTTTTGCAAGCAAAGAAGCTTTTTGTATTTTTCTACAGGTGATCCTTGACTTACAACAGTTCATTTAGTGACCATTCAAAGTTACAATGGCACTGAAAAAGGTGACTTATGACTGCTTTTCACACTTTCAACCATTGCAGCATCCCCACTGTCATGAGAGGCCAGGCGAGGAGAAGCGCCCCTTGACATGAGTGATGTCGAGTTGGCCACGCCCACCCAGTCACATGACACCCCCCCAAGCCACACCCACCAACTAAGCCAAGCCCACAGAACTGGTTGTTTAAAAATTTGAACCCCACCCCTGGCGCGGCTTCCGGTTTGTCGGCTTCGCGAGCGGCCCTTTACTTATTGCTGCGCGATCCCTGCCGCATAAATTAAGCCCTGTTAAGGGGCTCCGCCCAGCCGGTGACGGAGCTAGCTGAGCCTGCAGGGGCAGCTGAAGTGGGGGATCCGGAGAAGGGTTTGGGGGTGCTGCAGACTCCCTCCTGGCCGGCAGAACTCCCTTTTCCCAGGACGGTGCAGCGGCGAGTCTGTAATGGCCGCCACAAAGAAGCTGGCAGCCGGGTAAGAATGCGCAGGAGGAAGTGGAGAAAGTGATTGAGAGGAGAAAGTTTTTCTTGGCTTGTGTCCTAGGACTCTAAGACATATCTAATAAAATTCCTGAAAAGTATGACTTTCTGAATAATACCTGCCAGAAGAGGAAAAAGCGGCTGTTTGAAGGTGCTGAAAGGATAGCTTTCCCTCTTTTCCTACGGAATAAATAACTGGATATTAAGAAACCTATTTCTTTTAGGTGAAAATTGGTTTTAAGCGATGAGTGGGAAGAGAGAGGATTAAAAAGAAAACATTTGTATGCTAAGACTTTGTTGGAGCAGACGCCTTAAGGATTTGAAGACTAGAATATATTGCAATAAGATTTTAAACAGATTTGGACTTTCTTTCTCTTGGATTGATATTACCCCAGAAGGAGAAAGTGAGAACTCTGCCTTGGTTTGGACTGACTGATAATTTTGGGACTGTTTTATTTTTTTTATTTTCTTTTGAATATTCTGGTTGTTGTAAGAAGAAAGAAGGGGAAAAGAAAAGAAAAGATTTATAATGGCTCTTTCTGTTGAGGAACTAAGAAAAGAATATGAACAAGCAAAAAAAAATGGTAAAGATGGTGTGGAAGAAGCTTTCCTTTTCTTAGAAATGGCGCTTATTAATTATCAACAAACATTACAACAGATGAAGACAGCAGAGGAACAAGAAAGAAAGAAAGAAAGGAGCCATTTTTAATGAATCTCAGAACTTGATCCAGAAAGAAGGAAGAGAGAAAGAAAAGAAAAGAAGAGAAAAGAAGAAAATTAAAGGACTTAAGGACTTAAGATCTAAAAAACATTTAAGAAAGGGAAAAATAAGGTGCAAAACCAATATGATGATAGTAAACAAAAGGGAAAAGGAATACGACAGAGAAGGGAAGCTGGCAAGGCAGAGGCTAGAAGAAGGGGGGGTAGAAAGGTTTGTTGGGAGAAGAAAGAAAGGGAAAAGGTGGAGAAAAGCTACAATGTTTTGAAATTAAATGAAAAAAGAAATTTTTTTGGATAATGGATAAAGTAATTTATTTTTTTTTAAAAAAAGATTTTGCAAGGTACATAAGATGAGATGGTAGTATTGTAATGATTTAAGAGTTGATAAGAGATTAAAATGTTAAAATGTTTAAAAATGATTGGCTTTAAAACTTAATAATAGGGGAGGTTTAGAATATTGTTTTAATTAAAGAGTTTAATAAGACTATGGTATTGATGTTATTATAAAATTTTTATTATAGTATCTTTTTTTAATATTTGGATTTATTGTCTAATTATGTACTTAATTATGTTGGATGTATTAGTTAGATAGAATGTACCAAGCAAAATCGGATTGGGTATTAGATATTATTTTAAAGATTAATTTGATTAACTTAGGGGAGATAGAAAGGCATCATACTCTGATTAATGATTTCAGGAGAAACTTATTTTCTTTTTTTTATAAGGAATGAGACAAAGGGATGATAAAAAATGGACAAAAGATATAAATATAATGATTCAAATTAAGATGATTAATTAAGATAGAAGTAAGAAGTGTGAAATATGTGGGGAAGTTAATATAGAAGGCTTAGAATGGTAAATAAAATAAGTAATGATATGTAAGATGAGCATGAATATAATTGAAGTCCATGAAGAGAGAGACACCTGGGTCCAAGTTACTTTCCAAAAAGATTTTTTTTTTATGTTTTGTGTGTTGTGTGTATATGTCTTTTTGGGGGGAGAATTAGTTAAAAATTGTAGAAATATAGATTGAGAATAATGGTAACTAAGTCAGAAAGAAACAGATGAAATAATAATAATGATATTGAATAAGAGTAAAGAGAAGTAAAGAGAAATTGAATAAGAGGTTTTGGTATGTTGTATGGAAATGGTTTAAAACAGAATTATAATTTATCTGACTTGTTAAATTGACAATGAAAAAAGGTTTAAACATGTAATGAATAATGACAATTTGTGTGTTTTAAAAATTAATAAAACTTGTTTTAAAAAAAAAAAAAATTTGAACCCCACCCCTGATTCACATCTCAAATACTCATTATTATGCCCTTTGCTTATTGTCTTCCTTATAAATTAAGGCCCTGTTAAAGAGCTCTTTAATCACCTCGTCCTCCACGCTGTGCAGAATAGCAAAAGATGAGAGCTCTTCCTCTTTTGTGTACATCAAGTGGACATTGTGAGACACAAACAATCTTGTGTCTTCTTTTACAACCCCCCTGCACCATTCTTTTAATTCAAAGTCTGGCACAGGACAGTCCTTCCTCTGTGTGCTTATGTACATTATATTTCTAGTTCAGTTAAAATATAGTTGGTTTCCTTGGGGATTTAGTATGTTGAATGAAGCTTTTAGTTATTACTGTAAATGATAGCCCTGGCTTTGTGAAGCCACATAATTGTGGTTTATTTTATAAATCAGCCTTAAGCAGACCATAATTCCGAAATCTAAATTTGCATATACCTAAGTGTGAGCAAATTTCATGCCCCCTTCTGCCTCTTTAAAATCTTCTGGTTTGATGATGGGATAGTAGAGTGATTAAGGGGTTGGCGTAGGGTCTGCTTGGGCAGGGGATTGGACTAGATGACCTACAAGGTCCCTTCCACCTCTGTTAATCTGTATCTGTATCGCCCCTTGACTGGGGATGACCCGGATTCAAGTTTGCTCTTAGCCATGGAAATCCTAGAGAGACTTGAGGAACGTCAGTTTCTCTGAGCCAAACCTACCTCATCGAATTTTGGGATCTGTAACCTGTTTGAGCTCGTGGAGGAGAGATGAAATATAACTCTATTAGATAAATATTTATCATCCTCAAGGGGACGAACAAAAGTGCTCTGAAATAGCAGCAGGGGGATTCTGCGAAAGTAAATGAGATTAGATGCTAAAAGAGCCGTGAAAGCTTGAAGGGCATTTTAGTGAGTGATACAGGAAACCTGCTTGCACAGTCTGAAATAGCTTCTTCTGGTAGAATCCTAAAAGTTGGCAAACAATTATTTGCTCATCAAACCAAGCTTGTGGACAAGCCTGGCATCGGATTCCCATTCCAAATTAAACCTTCCTAAAGCTATCCCTTGATGATGAGAAGATGACCCCATGAATGGACTCTTAGCTTCTGCTTTGCCCTGGTTTGGCAGCATTAGGATTCCCACTGTCTCTCCTTTTCTTTGGCCTGATAGTCTTAGCTCTCCTAAATTATGGTTATAGATAACAGCACTGGGGAGAAATAGCTATTAAGACTGATTGTTCTGTGTGAGAAAACCATTTTGCTCTTTCAGGAAATAGAAGCAGTTAGAGAAACATATAAATGTACCATCATTCGACTGTGGATAAAAGAGGAAAAAATCTATGTCAATTTCAACAGGTGGCACTTGAAAATATTACACTAAATATTCATTGACTGCACGGGGTTTTCAAAGCCATTGCAGTGTAATCTGTGCTCCTTTTCTGTGGGAGTGTGACATCTCAACACATATACAAAAGGAGCGAGACTTTTACCAACAATGATACGATGCTGGTTTGTTCATTTCTTCCCATGGATCCACCATGCATGGATTAACTGGATCCTCCATGAATCTCTCTAGTATCTTTCTAAACTCATTCCTCCCCCCCAAGAAAGAAGAAAAAGCCAAAAAAAAAATTATTGTCTTCCCCCCGCTTCCCCCCCCCGGTGTTTTTTTTTTTGGTGGCGTTGGGTGAGGTCGGAGAAGCCTTTGAGAAAAAAAAAAAAACCGGGGCGGGGCCCTTCGATCAAATGGGAGGGAAAAGGTAGCCCCCGGCAGAAACCCCCCCCCCCCACCCACCCCCCCCCCCCCCCCCCCCCCCCCCCCCCCCCCCCCCCCGAACCCGGCCCGGGCCCCCCCCGCGCGCCCCCGGGCTCGCCGGCCGGGGGGCCGCGGCCCGCCGCCCCCCCCCCCCCCCCCCCCCCCCCGGCCCGCCCCCCCCCCCCCCCCCCCCCCCCCCCCCCCCCCCCCCCCCCCCCCCCCAAAACCCGAACCGCGGGGGGGCGGGGGGGGGGGGGGGGGGCCCCCCGGGCCCCCCCCCCCCGCCCCCCCCCCCCCCCCCCCCCCGGCCCCCCCCCCCGGCTACATTGAGACAGAGCAAGGTGAAACAGATTGGCTCCAGGTCAGCAATTAAGTGAGGCAAGACTATCTTTCCTTATTTATTCAGCCTACATGCAGAATGTAGAATTAAGGAGAGTTAGATTGGAAGAAGGTGAGTATGGTTTTAAAAGAAGAAACACCAATAATCAGTGCTGTGCTGAAAATGCAAATATTCTGTAAGTTCTAGGAATGAAAGTCAGGGAGCACATTAATAAAAACGATTCGCTATAAAAATAAAATACCAAACTAATGAGAAATGGTACAGCAAGCAGCTTTAGAAGTGGCAATATATTGAAGTGGTGAATACCTCCTGCTTTTTCACTTTGATTATCAACAGGGAAACATACCAGTAGTCAAGAAATAAATTGCAGAGTAGCACTTGTTATGGCACAATGAAGACCTGCTGTGAAAAGATTCAGATGCTGTGACATGCATACACTTAAACATAGTTTTCTTTGTGACATTCCATGGAAGTGAAAGTTGAAGAAAGATTGAAGAAGCAGGATAGGATAAGCATTGATTCTTTCAAACTTTGGTTTTGGAGAAGGCTCCTGGGAATAACATGGAAACAAATGGGCCATAATTGTATTGCAGTTCTCACTTGAGACACAAATGACCATGCTCAAAGGCCCACCCTTTGGACACATTATGCAAAGACCTAATTCTTTTGTACGGTCTCTAATGCTGGGAAAGATGGAAGGAAAGACAACCAGCAAGATGGATGGACTTGATTACAGCTGTGACAGGTGCACCATTGGAAGACCTGAAAGGCCAGACCAGGCATAGATCATCGTACGTAAGGTCTGTCTATATAGCCAATAAAAGTTGACATAAGCCATCAATGTAAGCCAATCTGAATTAATGCAAGCTGCATAAAACTATTATTATTTTCTTTGGTTGTTTCAAAGTGAACAGCCTTTACAACATCATCGTCCTAGCTTATTTGTGCAATTTCACTGTACATCCAGACAAGATAGCCCCCCCACTAGTGAATGCAGTATTCTTTCCCCATCACTGCTTTGTTAATATCTATACACATAGACGTATACGTCAGTAGTGGGTTCCTACCTTGGTTGCTACCGGTTCAGTGGGTGATTGTGCGTGCGTGCATGCACCCCTTACATACATGAGCGCGCAGCCCTAACATGTGCATGCGCACCCCTAATGAACCAATCAGCTGAGAGGATGAAGAAACAAAAAGCTAGGAGCGACCTTCCCACCCGCCCAGGCGCTTCTCGCTTCTTTTGTCCTCTCAGCTGATCGTCAGAGGAACCAATTTGGCTTTACCTACAGTTCTTTTTACTACCAGTTCAGCCAAACCAATACTCATTTTTACTACCGGTTCAGCTGAACTGGGCCAAACCGGTAGCATACCACCACTGGTATACATATAGCCTTCTATAAAAAGACAAAACTATTGTGCAAAGTCTGATAACACTAGGGGATATACCGTATTTGCCGGCGTATAAGACGACTTTTTTGCCCCGAAAAACATGCCTCCAAGTGGGGGGGGTCGTCTTATACGCCGGTATATCCACTGCCGGCTTTCGGATGCTTGTTGGACGCAGCGAAGGCGCCTCTGGCTTCCTGGATCCCCTGCGTCGCTTCCGCTTCATCCCGCTCGCTTCATCTCGCTCGAGGCTGCAGCCTTCCTGCTCTTCCCACGGCCCCTGGCACTCTGCCCTGCCGCTGCAGCCCCGGGGATTTCTGGAGGGCGTTTCCGGTGGTGGTGGGGGGTCGTCTTATACGCCGGGTCGTCTTATACGCCGGCAAATACGGTATGCCTTGTTTCTCTGATCTCGCAGCCCTTCTTAGCTGATTCTCCTTGCCTTTTCAAAACTTTAATTTATGTAGTGGCTCCAAGGAAGAGCTATTCTTCAAAATCTAGACACATGTTCCCATCACACCACATTGGGAATAAAAAGGTCCAATTAAGGTTGCTTCAGCTCCTGAAACTCAAAAGTCCTCCTCCTCTTTGACTCAAGGACAAGACCTGCATGTCCAATTCTCTGATGTTGCTCGCAAGGCCACCTGCCAAAGGATTTTAGCCTTGAGCTCTCTGGTGTTCAGGGAAACGGGAGCAAAAAAAAACCCTCCAGTGTCCTTATTCTTGATGCTTTATTTCCCTCCCCCCTCCTTTTTTTCTTTTAAAAACATTGGTCTCTCCTGATCATCTTTGATTCAATTAAAGAAAGAGCCTACAGTATGTGCTGCATATAAATGAGACTTGCCTTGTAAATTTATAAAATAGCAGATGTGCCGGTTGAACAGAAAGCTGTTTTAGGATTTATTTATTTTTCCTTTTGTGCTTTTGCTTTTGGCCAGTGGTTCACAACAAGTTAGCTGCTTTTCACACCCCTTGCCATTCATCATCTGGCCCCAAGCAAAACTAAATCCCTGGGCACTTTCTTCTTCTCCTCCTCCTCCTCGCTCCTCCTCCTCCTTTTCCTTTGTCCTAAAAGTTATAAAAGTATAACATGGAAGCAATTTAGCATTTCTGGTCAGTTCTCTCAAACAGATTATCCCGAATAAGGGTTAAGTGGTAGCAAAACCCATCATAAAATGCAATCATCTGTACTGAACAGACCTATTTTAGAAGCATAATAGGAAGTTCTGAAGTGAGGAATATTTCCTGGCAAATAATTCGGCGCTATCAGTTTTACAAAAACGTAGGAAGAGCCACACTGGACTGAGACCAAATGCTAGTGCCATCTTACACAATCCCTTACATAAGAAACTGCTAATGGGGCAATATAACAAGAAATAAACATATTTATATACCATAGATTTTATATACCATAGATTTTAGTTAATTCTCTCCTGTTTAAATTCACTTGAGTTATAAGTCCATAGCTGACACTTGAATCATACCCTGAAAACGTTCTATTTGTTTGTTTGCCTCAACGCTCATCTTAAATATTGTCCAAGGAATCACAGATGGCTTTTTTCATCCTGTGAAAGATAATATTTTAATTATAACTGTTTTATCCTGGAAGCCCTTAGGATAAAAGTAATTCAAAATAAGGTTTCTTCTAATGAAATTTCCATTCCAGAGAGCAGAAATTCCAATGAATATTACACTTAAAAAAAAAGATCCTATTATCCGTATATAATAATACTGGATCTTTGAAGTCTCAGGTTATGATACTGTTTATAAATAATATCTTTTTCGGTCAATTGTTTTCATATCAATACTGCATGTAAGCTTAGATAGCACAGGTAGTCCTTGACTTCCAAGTTTGCTTAGTGACGGTTCAAAGTTACAACGGCACTGAAAAATGTGACTTATGACCATTTTTCATGGTTACGACCTTTGTAGCATCCCCATTATCATGTGATCAAAATTCAGATGCTTGGCAACTAGTTGATACTTATGATGGCTGCAGTGTCCCTGGAGTCACCTTTTGTGACCTTCTGACAATCAAAGTCAATAGGGAAGCCAGATTCACTTAACAACCGGGTTACTAACTTATCAACTGCAGTGATTCACTTAACAGCTGTGGCAAGAATGGTCATAAAATGGAGCAAAATTCACTTAACAAATGTCTCAGTTAACAACAAACATTTTGGGCTCAGTTGTGATCCTAAATTGAGGACTACCCATATGTAAGCAAGCTACCTGGGCATTTTCTCCATATAATCTAATATCGTCTATTGCTAATTGATCGGAACTCTTTGTTCTTATTGGATAAAAATCTTGCTTCTCATTTTCCCCCAACATTCTAACTGGAGGTGTCAGGGATTGGACGTATTGCCTTCTGCTTGCACAATTGTGAGTTGTTACTGAATTATGTTTATTTTGTATCAAATAATTACGAATTTTAAGAAAGATTTCTTCTATGGAGAGCAGTGGTGGGATTCATTTTTTTTTACTACCAGTTCTGTGGGCGTGGCTTGGTGGGCGTGGTGTGGCTTGGTGGGCATGGCTTGGTGGGCGTGGCAGGGGAAGAATACTGTAAAATCTCCATTCCCACCCCACTCCTAGGGGAAGGATACTGCAAAAATCCCCATTCCCTCCCCTCTCTGCTAACCTGCTTTCCAGCTCTGTTCTCCTGTTCAGGGAAACAAAAGAAGAACCAGCCAATCAGCTGGGACTTGGGAGGCAGAGAATAAATGGGGCGGGGCCAGTCAGAGGTGATATTTGCTGGTTCTCCAAACTACTCAAAATTTCCGCTACCAGTTCTCCAGAACTGGTCAATACCTACTGAATACCCACCTCTGATGGAGAGCATGAGCTATAAAATGGAATGACTAAACACAAGTGGAATTCTTTATTTCTGCCTTGTTATGTGCTTATATGCACCTAGATGTTGTAGACAGTTGCTTATATTTTCTATTGCTTAGGCTGAATCCAAAGCCACGTTGAAACCAGAAAACATTCAGGAGGAAGTGAGGGAGGAGGAGGGAGGGAGAGAGACAGAGATCAGAGTTGGGGAGACTATATTCATCATTTTCCCCAATATCTGGAAATTTTTCCATTGTAGAAAACATGCAACTAGTCCCTTCTTCTTGTGGAGAAATCAGGGGGAGAAAAGAGTATTAGGTATGATTACTGCCTTGAATTATTTATAAAAAATAATATAGGTGGGATCAAAATTATTATTAATAATAATAATAATAATAATAATAATAATAATAATAATAATAATAATAATAATAATAATAATAATAAAAAACAAAAACAGTACATTTGTCCCCAAAAGAAGTTTACCTTCACCTTGAGGTAATTCATGCCAAGACCACCTCCAGCAAAGTTGAGACAAGGAAAAAACAACAACATCCCACCTTGCTTGCCTCTGTTAACATATTTTCACATGAACGATTTAGCAGAAAAGCTAGTGTTTTGCTTAGGTTAAAAACAGGGCCTCCTTTTGTGTCCTTTGAATGTCAGGAAAGATTAGCATTGGCAAGTTACACAATCGATCTGTGCATAAGTCTATCAATTCCCAACTTCCCAGTTCTTTGGGCTGCAATACAGAGAATATCCAGATGGTATTTTCAAGCAGTTTATAGTTAAATAATTTCAATTGTATAGCTTTGGTGGCCACAGAGTAAGAATTCCATTCACTGCAGCTGGTCCAAATGGGTCAGAAAAGCATTTGGACCGACTCAAGAGAAGATGAGAATTCTAATCTCAAGAAGTGCCTCCAGAACTCCAGGAGAAATTCCCTTTAGCTGTCCACATTAGCTCTAGGAAAACCTATTTGAAAAGGTTTTTTTGCTGCCTTATTTTTCCTAGCCAAGGACTAAATTGCCTTTTCTTCACCTTTTCTCCCATGGTCTGTGAACTATTAAAATAGGCTTTGATGATGCTGATATTTTCACTGCACCGAGTCAAGTGTCTTTCTCAACTGTTTTTAGCCTTTCCTTCAAGCATCAGTCCTTTAGAGTCCACTCCTAATGACAGGCAGAGTAAAGTTGAAAGACATCATCCCTTTGTAGCATTCTGCCTTCATTCTTATCTCGGACCAGGTGCTGAATGTAATATTTCTGCTTACCACATTGCTTCTCTAAAAGCAGATGGAGGGTAGGAAGGGCAGAAGGAAAATCTGTGCCAAGACGTCCCTTGTTTTGGCTCTGTGTGGATAACATGGCCCAAGGCTGCTTTTGGGAGGATTGTTCGGTCAAAGCCAACCTGCAGTCTGTAAGATACCTATCATGCCCCTGTCGGGACTCTGACTTGGAGGAGGAAGCTGAATAGCTGACAGGGAGTGGGAGTGTGACTCCATTGGCTGTGGAAGAAACTGGGGAAGGGCAAAGTGCATAAGCGCACCAACGTGCCTACTATCCCTGTCCTATTGTTTCTTTTATTTTTATTTTTCTTATATGTATCCATGTATTCATAACTATGTTTTTACTGATACCTATTATCTTGTAAGCAATTGACAAAAATAAATAAATAAATAAATAAATTCTGTTAAAGTCTGGCTGGGCAGAGGTAGAACAAGGGAGAAGGGATTCAGAGGAAGACCCAGGCCCACCCTTTTCATCCTAGGGCACGTAGGGAGGAACGGAGAAGAGAGCAACGCGGGTTGCGTGGCTTATGAGGGAGGAAAGGGCCCTGATTCCCTTCATTAGCTGCAGCTGGGAACACAGTGCATAAAAAAAGGCAAGCTGCATGCAGCAAGCTGCTGGGACAAACGTGACTTTATCTTGTATCGTCGTGGTTTATCTGCGTTCCTGGCATCTTTCCAAATGTGTGAGTTTTGCTGTGCTTTCAAGTTTGAAATTCCTGCTCCTGCCCTGCCAAACGAATTACTTCAATTTGGTTTGTTTGGATTTTAAGTTACGGTTTGTGTGTACCTTGTTTTGAACTGAATTTTTTACAGTCAAAGGCTGTGCCTGGGAGATCTTTTCTCCAGCCCGAAGGTAATCTGGACATTGGGGGCAAAGTTGGAGATAATAAAGGGACTCTTATTGCTTATCTGACTGTGTTGCCTTTGTGCCACGCCCCAGGCCATCACAATACCCATCCCTGTAATGATTCTCTGGATGCCCACTTGGGCCAGGGACATCAGATTAGCAGGACAAGGTCTTTGCTCCTTTGTGGCCATGAATCATTTTCTGAATAGGCAAGGTTAAAACTCCTCAAATCTGTACAGGTAGTCCTCTATTTACAACTGATCACCTAGTGACTGTTTGAAATTATGACAGATCCTCCAGAAGCTACTTATGACTTGGTTTCAAAGTTGTGGCCATTGGAGTGCCCCTCTGGGTCTCTACATTTATGACTTAGTGGTTTTGGCCCACTCCCAATTCTGCACTTACCCACCCAAGGGAGCCTAAAGGCAGGCAGCAGATGCTACTGGTGCATTGAAGGGCAGTCACTTCTTGGAGGCCTTGGCCTACTTCCCATCCAGGAACTGTCTGCTCCTCGGTTAACTGTGAGGCAAAGCAACATCCAACTCACCTTTCTGATTTTTGCAGAAGAATCCAGGCACACACAATGCAACACAGTGCAACATGAGGCGTAGCTTTCTTACAGAAGCTGCCTCAGGGCAACCTTGTGCTATTTTGCAAGCAGGCAGTATTCTCATAGGTTTTTTTAAGGAGGTTCCACAGACAAAGGCCTCCAAGCTGTAACCACCCTCCATGTGCCAGTAGCCTCTGCTGCCCAGTTTTAGGTACCCTTGGGTGGCTGAGTGGCTGGGTTGAGAGTAGGCCAAGGCCTATGAGAACCCCAAGGGGCAGAGAGCAGAGCACAGGGTGCCTCAAAGATGGGGGGGGCTTGGGAGGGTCCAAGGAAAGTGGGCTGTACTGCTGAGGCATGCTGTGCTCTACTTAAGAACCTGCACGTCCATTTAATGACCACATCAGGAAGAGCAGGGGCCGAGAATTATTAAGTAAGGCCTTCTTGCTTAATGACCATCACCACTTGGGCAGGCTCCATTATGACCATAGGCCAAGGACTACCTGTATGTGAGTGGAAAGAATAGAAAAATAAGTTCCTTCTTCTCTAGGGGTGGGCAAACCTCTTTCTCTGTTTATACATCTAGGCCTCTGCATCCAGGGTTGAAATTTGGAAGGAAGCTTGCTCACACATGTGCATTATGTATACATGCACACAAACACATGCACACAAATACTATACAATAGGCTGTCTTTTGGCAAAACCTATTTTACCAGTTCCAGAGGATAGGACCTTGGAGAATCCTATCTGGGCTTTGATCTTCTTTTGGGCTTATCTTCATTTACCTATGAGCCCTGGTGGCCCAATGGTTAGAACGCAGTACTGCAGAGCTAACACTGCTCACTCCAGCAGTTCGATTCCGAACGGCTCAAGGTTGACTCAGCCTTCCTTCCTTCTGAGGTAGGTAAAATGAGGACCCAGATTGTTGGGGGCAATAGGCTGACTCTGTAAATTGCTTAGAGAGGGCTGTGAAGTGGTATATAAGTCTTAAGTGCTATTGCTATTTCAATCTGGAAATATTTGAACCAAACTGATTCAAATTGATTGATCTGACACAAACGCTATCTGGCTACTCCAAATTGAACCAGCTGAACTATGTCTTTGAGCCTGTTCAGCTGTGTGCCCACCAGAGGTTTAGTGCCCTAGATGCAAGCATTTTGAAGGGGAGAGATGGAAAGAGGAGTGAGGTAGAACCCAGAGCCCGTGGACCAGAGATTTTCATGCTGCTACTGGGTTTGCTTCCTATAAGGAGTAAAGGGAGTGGGGGGGGGAGGATGCCGGTAGCGACAGAAAGTCACGCTTTCCTATGCATCCGGGCCATGGATGGGAGCGCTGGATATTTAAATACATTTCCATCTCAACAATTTTTATGCAGTGGAAAGCAGGAACATGGCTCTTTGGAGGATTGCTTTGATTACTTCACAATGCAGTAAATTACGCCTGCTGAATTGGGGAAGCTTTGCTGTTCCTTTGGCCAACCGGAAGCTCAACTGCCCTCCCTAAAGGCCTTCAGTGTTGCCATTCCTGGGTGGGGGAGGGGGGAGGGGTGTAGGATGAGACCGTATACAGCATTTCTCCTGTTTCTGTTCACTACTTCTGCTGACTCTGCCCTTAGCAGAGAAAGCAGCTTTGAAGTCTTTCTTTTGAAACGTGTAGGATGCATTGGTACAGGGAGACCGCAAATGAGCCCAAAAATTTTTTGGGGTCATCCAGTGAGACGTTTTTGTTAAGTGGGCTTTGCCCCATTTCACGACCTGCCTTGCCTCAGTCGTTAAGTTGAATCTGGCTTCCCCATTGACATTGCTTGTCGGAAGGTCACAAAAGAGGTGTCACATGACACAGCGCTATGAACCAATTGCCAAGCATCTGAATTGTGATCACGTGATCACGGGGATGCTGCAAAGGTCGTAACTTTTTCCAGTGCCAGTATAACTTTGAAAGGTCACTAAATGAACTGCTGTAAATCGAGGACTACCTGTAATTTTAAAAAGGCCAAAAAAACATGCACTCTGTCTTATTAGTAAAACCTAAACTTTCTGTATATTATATTATAAATGTATCTAAACCATCAAAGAAAGTGATCACCCATGGTAACTTGGGTGTCAGGGATCCGGTAGTTACCCCCATTTAAATCATGAGTCTCTAGCCGGATTTTCAAAGCTTAAAGAAGATTTATTAGGAGTAGCCATGCAGGTGCTGCCTGGGTATAGCATAGTTCATTGTCACCCTTGACCCTGGTTTTCCCCCCACCCCCTGGGTGTATCATAATTCACATTCTGCAATGGGACACACCCATAGCTTTAGTCACCTGGAAACTATCTATGAAAACATTTATGGAATGCAGTTTCAGTTTTGCAAGCTGCTACACTACTCCCCCCCCCACCCTTTCTGTTGCCAACTCTAAAAGACCAGAGAAATATTTTATGAGTTGACACTGGGTGGATTGTGGACAGGAGGAGAGTAGAACCAGGCTAGGACATCAGGAAACAACAGAGCAGTCAGATGATTGTAAAGTTAAAGCTCAAAAGAAGACAAATGACATGTATGTTGTTACCAAGAAAACAACATGGACTTGCTGTTTTTCTCCCCCCCCCCCATCTTTTGCTTTACTAAAGAACAGTAGGAATAGCGAAGGGACAACAAGGTGAAGTTATCTGACATGTAAGCTCTTTCGGGCTACAGTTTATAATGCTTATGGAGTCCTTGGTTCTCTCTGAGCTCGATTGTTGGCTTCAGACAATTCATCATCCAACTAGATAACATCTTCAGTTATCTAGAACTGAAGATGTTAACCAGTCTGGTAACAAAACTTCTGCAAGCCAACAACCAAATTCAGAGAGTACCAAGGACTCCACGGTTGAGCCCTGAGCTACAGCTACTCTCTTCTACTGAAACCATACCTTGATTGGAATGCTGGATTGGGGAGGCAGTGTTATTAATCTTTCAGGTGGGATTGATTGAATAAATTAATAATAAAATATATTTTCTTGGCTCTCCTCTTTATCGCTGTCTTTATCATCTCTGTGTCCATTTATGGCTCTGTCTCTCTCCTTCCGTCTCAATCTCCCATTGACTTCACAGGGATTACAATTCAACAAATTCTTAAATTATGCACGAAAGGTTTCTGTGCGCTCCCGCTCACTTGCCCAGCTGCCATTGATTTTTGTGATGTAAATTAAAATCAATAGTTTTTAAAACTGATAAGATGGGAGGCAGAGGGCAGGAGGCAGAACAAAGGGGCAGGATTCAAGACAGTTTTAATTTTGGAGACATGTGGAGTTGATCACACCCACTTCCTTTTTTGTCCTCTTCCTATCTTGCCTCTCACACATTTTGAGAGGCTTCCAACCCAAACAATGGTGCAGCTATGGCCCATGCAGATAATTTGTGCATCGTGCAAAAAATTATCATTTTCGGCAAATTCATCCCAATATATTTCTACAAATCACCAGTTTAGAAGGGTCTGCCTTGCCTGAAATCACTCTTGCAATTATTTGTAAAGGAGGCAGCCCTCCCCTTGTACTCCATGAAGCTTATTGCTGAATAAACTTCTGTAGGATTACACTGTTTGCTCTACTCATTGTATCCCATTCATTGCTTCTGTGATAATGACAGGTTGTTTGGCCATCTCTTCCCAAATAGGCTGAAGTAGCCCCTAGCATTGTGACTCTTATTTCCAATTAAGAAAGGACTCTATTGGGACAACTGGATAAACCTTCCTATTTCTTAAAATTAAAAGTAAAACAAAGGCAGGATTTGGAGCAAAGAGGACTCTTTAAGCGAAGGATTAAAGGTGTATTGTCTGCAATAATCCATTATTGTAAAGTGCAAAGCAATCAATATACTTATAATAAACACATAGTTTTTGGTCTTTTCTTCAATATTCTTAAATGTCCCTCAATATATGGAGTGGTGTTTTCTGATTGCTTTTCTCAGCTCCAGACACTTTTTTTAAAGAAAAAAAAGAAAAGAAAATGGCACCCTTTGGTTTTTAATAACATCCCTCTTTTGCCAAATGTCAAGCTTCCAGGAATTCCCTAGTGCTTTTGGATTTAGCTTGGTCTGGGATGCTCACAGTTTTCTAGTTGAAATTATGGTTGAGTTTTTCTCTGCATTGTGAGATTAAGGAGTTTCCATGATGTCTTCTGACTATTTGTTGGTGTTTATGGATGCACTCTGCTAGTCTTCTTCATGTCTGTCCTATATAGTGGCTGTTTCAGTCCTTACACTGTATTTATTCATTCATTCATTTATTTATATCCCACGTTTATTATTTTCACAAATAACTCAAGGTGGCAAACATATCCTTCCTCTTCCTATTTTCCCTGTAAACAATGTCTGTTTTTTCTTCTTGGGCTTCAGAGTCTTTTGGTTTATGTAAGATGCTTTACAGGGCTTTAGTTGGTTTGTTAGCTATGGTAATACCATGTGTTTGTAATGGTCTGTTGGTTGTTTCAAAGATGTTTTTGTCGTACGATAATATTATTCTTTTCCAAGCTTGTGTTGGTTGTGCTGTAGTGCATTGAGTGGTCAGGTATTTTTTGATAAAGTCACATTGTTATCCATTTTGTTGAAAGTTGTTGTATAGGCGGTCTGTTTGCTTTGGGGGGCATTCTGGATTGCTCCAGCACATATGTGCTTGTCTGAATAATGTTCTTACATAGCTCCTCTTATGGGAGGTTGAATAGCTGCATTAGTAGTAGAGCACTTTGGCCATGGAGTTTGGAAATCAATTTGATTCTGAACAGTATTCTTCTGTGTGGATCTATAACAGGATTTCCATTTCTCTGTTATGCTAGTTCAACCATGTACTAATAGCTGCCATTTTCCAACTAGCAGAGTGGACAACAATTGCTGCTGGCAAAAGAGATTCTAGCAGTATCCTCAATAGCAATTTATCATATCTTCTGGATTATCCAATCATTGTAGTGGTGCTATAAAGACTGACCTCATTACTATTATTTTGGCATAACTATAGCTGATAGAAAACACTACCCATCAATGTTTTGCAATTCTCTGCATGTGTTACTTTTGCAGTGGGAGGGGCCATTTCATTTTCTCTATTTTTAATACATTAAATTCTCCTTTGTAAGCTAGATGGAGAGTAGCAATGTGCAAACATCGTGGGCATAAATTCTATGCACATAACAATGGTTTGGGATATACTGGCAAGAACTTTGGCAATGACACACAGCTGTAATAGCTACAAAGAGGCATGGAAAGGAAGATGCAGAGCCGATTCGGGAAGTAAGCTGGTTGGACATATTGTACTTGAAGCCATGTGAACTACCAGCAATGTCCTTGGCTAGACAGGTGGTACATCCAACCAATCTGGCTACTGCCTGAATTTCCCAGCACTTTTCATTTACTACCTCACCTTAGGTACTGTCATTGCATCATTCAAGGAGCTAGGAAGGTTGGAGGGTGAGGGGTTAGCTGAAGATGGAAAAAGAAAGGTTCTGATGACTGGCTGGCACACAAGACAAGTGGGGCCACCCTGGAAATAGTGAAGGACTGGCCCGCAGTGCCTCTACCAGCAAAAACAAGCTCTGCTCCGAAGGAGCTACTAGCACAGCTAGCAAACCATCTGCATATATTTACTGAATCTGTGACATTATTCAGAAGTTATTTCATCAGGGCATTATTAGTATTATTAATATTATCACTATTAAAACAATGTGTTGGTAGGGATGTTGCAAAACAAATGGCTGAGTGATGGGAAAGATTTAAAGTCTCCCTCATCCAAGTGCAGGTTTTTTTATTAGACTGAACATTTTAACCCATGTGCTTGGTTCACATACGCTAAATTAAGCACATCCAACTGGCAGCCCATGGGCCACATGGAGCACGGGATGGCAAGTAATGTGGCTCCATAAGACCATAAACTTTTAACATGTGATTTTTCTACATGAACTATATTAAATATTTTATGTGTGGCCCAAGACCATTCCTCTTTGCTCAGTGTGGTCCATGCATGCCAGAAGATTGGACACTCATGTGCAGGGGTGGGATTCAAAAATCCCAGCAACCGATTTGCTGCCTGGTTGCTGGGTGGGTGTGGCCATGGTGAGCGTGGCCTACCAGAACTTCAGGGAGGGCCGTTTTTCACCTTCCCAAGGGTCTGGAGGCCTCCCCCAGGCCTCTGGGAGGACAAAAACTGCCTCCCCTGGGCTCTGGAGGCCAGAGAGCTGGAAACAGGCCCATTTTCCCTTCTCCCAGAGCCTCTGCGTGGACCCTGCACACCTGCATCGAAAATGAACTGCGTGGAGACTCCGGGGAGGGGAGGGGAGGGGAAGGGTGAGTGGGACCAGCCAGTCGGTTGAAATACCAGTTCGGCGAACCAGATGAAAACTTAACATCCAGTTCACCCGAACCCATCTGAACCAGTAGAATCCCACCCCTGATCATGTGTTAAATCATGGTTTGCTTCAGAAGCAGCTGTTGATTCTGTTCATACAGTCCACCATAGTAAAACCAGATCAGCCACATTATGGTTTAACACAGTGGTTCCCAAAGTGGGCAGTACTGCCCCCTGGGGGTGGTGGGATGCCTTAGAGGGGCACTGAGAGGCAAGAGGGCCGGCAGGGGTGCACTAAGAGGCAGCAGGGGGACGCTGGAGGTGAGTGGCAGGGCACAATTCAGGGGTGAGAAAAAATCCTGCCGCCGCCGTGTTCAAGGCAAGGCTCCGCAGGATCATCCCATTGACTTGCACGCTCTGGTGCAAGGAGCTCTGCCCCAAACGCAGCTTTGGGAAAGGAGAGCAAAGCCAGAGTGGCTTTGCTCTCCTTTTCAAATATCCCGCCACCACCGCGTTCCACCTCACTGAGCCCCTTGCACCAGAGGCACCTGCCCAAGCAAGTCCGAACGGAGTGGTGCACGAAGTCAGTGGGGTGAGCCTGAGAGAGGGAAAGAGAGAGGAAAGAGAGAGAGAGAGAGAGAGAGAGAAGGAAGAAGAGAAAAAGGGAAAGAAAAAGGGACAAAGAAAGAGGGGGATGGAAGGAAGGGACAGAAAGAAAAAGAAATAAAGAAGGAGGGAGGGAGGGAGGAGAAAGATAATGAGATATCTATTCTAATCCAATCACCTGCTCCAGCAGGGTTAGAAAGGAGTGTGTGTGTGTGTGTGTGTGTGTGTGTGTGTGTGTGTTCTCCTTGTAATTGACCAATACATTTTGGTTTTGCTTTCTTCAGAATTGGCACTGTAATACATGGGGGAAAAGTAATTTTTTAGGGTGGAGATCTGGTCCAATGGATCCTATTTAAAGCCTCAACAAAATGTGAGAGCTTCCTGATAGTCTTGGCCATGTTTCGTCCACAAAACCTTTAATTAATAGAAGCCAAAGATGTTTCAATGTGCTAGCAAAGATGCTGGCAAAGATGTTTCAAAGTGGAAAAGGGCTTCTAAACTAGGCCTCATTTCAATCTGATGCATCAGGTCTCTCTCTCTCTCTCCTCTCTCCCCCTTCCCCCTCCATCTCTCCATGCTCCCCCTTTCTTTGTCCCTTTTTTTTCTTTCTTTCCCTTTTCTCTTTCTTTTCTTCTTTCTCTCTTTCTCTCTCTTTTCTCTCTCTCTCTTTTCCTCTCTCAGGCTCACCCCATTGATTTGACTTGCTTAGGCAGGTCCCTCCAGTGCAGTGGGCTCAATCGGGTGGACCTGCAGGGCCAGCACCTAGAACGTGGCAGTGCCGGCACGCTTGAAAAGTAGAGCAAAGCCAGAGGTTGGTAATTTTTGCTGCAAAGAATCACAAAAGCTTCTGGGTTGTGCACAAGAAGGGACACACATGTCAATGCAATTCAGCAACATAAAATAAAGAAATACAAATAAAACAAATCAACAAGAATCGGCAAAGCATCTCTGATTAGATTTTATTCACTACTAGAATCTAATCAGAGATGCTTTGCCGATTCTAGTCCAATTACCTGCTCCAGCAGGGTTGGAAGGGAGTTTGTGTATATGTGTGTGCATGGCTGTCAAAACTACAAAAACAGGTCAAGTCATTCTGGGGAGGCCAGTCATAAATTAGAACACTTGCTAAGCAACCGGCCATTAAGTGAGGACCATTTGTATTTGGTTTGCCAGTCACCAAACCAAGCTCACCCAGACACGTCACCAGCAAGCCACGCCACCAGCCACGTGACCAGCAAGCCACGCCCACCCAGTCATGTGACTAGCAAGCCACACCCACCCAATCACATTACCAGCAAACCACACCCTCAAATTAGGCTACGCCTCCAGAAATTTGAATCCTGCCCCTGGGTGGGGGGGGCATTGAGGATGAGTTTGTAGCACCAAGGGGGCGGTGGACTGAAAAAGTTTGGGAACCGCTGGTTTAACATATTGGATGAAGCTAGGTATTTGGGGAAAGCTGTGATGCCATGAACCAGGAAAAAAACCTTGTAAAGTCTTACCCAAGGTAGAACCATCCTCTATCTCAGCTCAAAGATGTGAAGAAAAAAGCTTAGTCCAGCTTGAAAAGGTAGGGAAGTATCCTAACAAACATATTGTATCCAAAATCTTGTATCCTGTCTTGAAAGACAAAGGCATCAGACTGATAAAGTCAGATGTCCCTTTGCAATTAGATGAGGCCGTGGAAACTTGTATTATTTTTTTTAAATTGAAGTAACACTTGTAGTGAGGGAGGGCAAATGCAGAAGGCAATTGACAAAGCTATACTAGTCTCCCTTCATTTCTTTGTTGGTAAAACATAAATTCAGCGCAAAACTAGTTTGGCAGGGAAATGACTGCCTGCGAAGGTTCCTGCATTTGGGGCTGAAAGGTGAAAGCGGAAACAGTATGCACTGTTTGGGGAGGCCAGGTTGTCCTGATAGACCGGTCCCACCAGAAAAACATACAATTGACAAAGCGATCTCACAAATGCAATGAGAAATCTACTTGCATCAGATATCAGAACACAATTACATATGTTGGTGGCATTTATATGTATTTTGTCATTTGGGCATCACTGTGATTTGCAGTGGCTGTCGCTGAGCCTCTCCTATTATATGAATAATTAAAAATAAGAATGTATTTCACAGATTTCATATCTAGCTATGGAACAGTACACAACTTATTAGAATAAAAAGATTAAGAAAAAAAGTTTGGGGGAGAGACTCTCATAGTGTTTTAGTTTAAATCCATTTAGCTTTATATAACCTTCATTGTTGATATCTTTCCTTTCATAATTATATTGGAATTTAATAGTGTGCTTAAGAGATATGATTTGATTTTACATATTTTATCTATTTTTACTTCTTTCAACTTTTCTTTAACTTTGAATTATTTAGTAGGAATGTTTAACTTGGCCTAACTTTTATCTTGAAATCTCTCTAGAAGTTGTCAGTGCAATTTGTCTCATGTTAAATTAAATGACGTAAATAAGATTAGATATTATTACCATTGAATACATTTTTAAGATTTAATTTGCCATCTATTTTGCTTTTATTATTTAATATGATTGTTCCTTTAATGCATTACATCTTAATTGCTTTTTTTATTCTTTAATCATTTTCTGTGACAGAGATAAGCAACGTGGTGCTACAAGCATCTCCCTTGATGTTACAAATGCTTTCTGTCTCATTTTTTCCATACTTTTAGTATAATTTTTTAAAAATATATAGTATAATAATAAGGTATAATTTATAATTTTAAAAAATTATAGGAAGCTGGCATTAGGCAGGGTCAAAGTGTCAGACCCTGAAATTTATTTGTAGGAAAGTCTTTAGGTCCCATAAATCTCCCACTAGCATCAATTTATTTTGTTTGCATAGTGCAAGTAGCACAAATTGACACAAGTGTGTACA
The DNA here is from genome assembly GCF_049901735.1 of Notechis scutatus. Lineage (NCBI taxonomy): Eukaryota > Metazoa > Chordata > Lepidosauria > Squamata > Elapidae > Notechis > Notechis scutatus. Next base: position 121,442,739 of record NC_142009.1, on the reverse strand, counting down.
TTTAAACTTAACAGACAGTTGGGAATAATGGATCGATCTCCTTTAGCTCAGGTACCGGTCACTGTTCAAAAGTCACAAATATAAGACACAGGTTGCTAAATATGTGGCATTATTTATTCCACATTTAGATTTTCATGAATTCCTAGACTTGGTCACAATAAAAGGTAGTAATTAAAACAGACAAAATTAAGATCAAGCGTTAAAGACAGTTGACGGTAAACCCCAGAGAACTAAAGAGAGAGAGAGACGTCTAAAAAACTGGAGACCTGTGGGATAGTGTTAGTAATGTTAAACTTGGGGACCAATAGCCTATAGTGGCCTCACTAGAAAAAAAATAGAGATTCAAAGGAGGCAAAGTGCATTTTTAGGTAGGCGTAATGTATCCCATAGGGCTCTGCTCATTAAAGTTAAGCTTAGAACAGGGGTTTCAAACTCAAGGCTCGCAGTCTGGATCCGGCCCATGGGGTGCTTAGATCTGAACTGCGGGGTGCTCTGGAAACAGTAAAGGACCATGGTGCCTTTGACAGTGAAAATGGAACATGGGAGGGCCGCACGCTCCATTTTTGCTGGTAGAGGGCTGCAGGAGGATGTCGTGGCTAAAAACAGAGCCTGGGAGGGCTGCATGCCCCTCCCAAGCTCCGTTTTTGCTGTCAGAGGACTAGCAAAACAAACTACTAGCAAAAGTGGCATTTGATCATAAGGCAAGGAGGCATCAAGAAATACTTTCTCTGGAGACAATGGATTACCCAAGTTCCGCCCGGGCCACCACAGGTGCCCCTGACACAAATGACATTGAGATGGCCATGCCCACACCCCTGCTCCCCCCCCAAGGTCAAACACAACACTGATGCGATCCTCAATGAAATCAAGTTTGACACCCCTGCCTTGATTCAGCTCACCTCCTGCCAGTGTTGCTAAACATTGTGACCTTCTTTCTCTCTTGAGTTTCACACAGAAGCCAGAAAAATGATGGCTCAATTTAATTCAGAAAGCGTTTTTGAATCATTTTCAAAAGTGCACAGCCCTTTGTATTGGTATTCGAAACAGGAATAATTCATATTATTAGTTTTATGGCATTCCTAAATGGGGGAAGGGCAAACAATTTGTCTAATGAGGCTTGGACCACTGTGAAGCCAAATCTGATAGCTAACTGAAAAACCATAAAGTGGTTAAATTGGTTGGCTTAAAGTGTGTGTTGTTCCACTGTGGTTTATAAATCACAGTTTAAAATTTAGCATGGCTTAAGAAATCCAGACAATGTGACTTTTCAATAAGCACTGATTAAACAACCACAAGTCATGCATAGTCCTTGAAGAATCACTTTTTTAAAAAAAGAAAAAGGTATATCAGGGCTGGCAACTCTCTTGAGTAAAATAATAGCACTAACTACACTACCATCATTTTTACTCTCTAAGCCAGGGATATCAAACTCCTGGCCCACAGATCGGATGCGTCATGCGTTGGCCATGCTCATGACTGGTTTAGCGAAGGGGGAAAAAGTCCCGATATGTCACATGATGCCACCTTGATGACACGAGTTTGACACCTCTGCTCTAAGCCCTCAAAAGCAATTCCATGGTGATTTGTGACTGCATTAATCAGAGAGCTCCATATCTGAGTTGCAAGAATCTGGACAACTGATAGATGGCAGCAGACTTGAATCTGGCAAGTCTGCTTATACTGTACCTCCTCCCATTATTATTTTTTATATGCCAGTGAATTAGGGAGGCATCTGCAGGAGTTGCTTTCAAATGTTATTTAATTGTTCTGGACTTAGAAACTGTTTTTTGCCTAGGGACTAGTTTCTGCCTATTTTCATCAAGGTCATCTTTTGTACTCCCTACAGATATAATGGTCAGGGTACTAGGGAGCTGGTATAAGGGAGACTCAGCTTTTAATCCAAGGCTGTCAAACTCCCGGGCCGCCGGCCAGATGTGTCATGCGCTGGCCATGCCCACGCCCAGTTTAGCAAAAGGGGGAAAGCCCTGATACGTCATATGATGCTGCCGTGAATATGTGAATTTGACACCCCTGTTCTAATCCATCCTCAATTACAAAAGCTCACTTGGGCAGCGGTTTTAGGTTAGTTCCTTCCTCTCAGCCCAACTCACCTGTTGTGGGTGAGGGAGGAAAACCCTAGAGAAGGGAGTGCTAGTCACACCTCCATAAGCTCCTGAAGAAAAAGCAGGATACACATCTAATTAATAAATAAATAACCAATTTATCATTGCAATCATACATGCAGAAACGAATCCCCATTTGTTCAGTGGACTGTAATCTCTGATATGATATAGCAAGTCAACCTCAATCTGTTAGGTACATCAAACTTTAATTTTTAACATCTGTTCCTAGGAAAGAATTGTGCTATTGCATAATGCTAGGACATACAATTGTACAACTTGTACAATCAATTATGATTTTGAACCTGATTCTCATACTGTGAGTTTAATCAGATGGCAGAGTCAATAAACCTCCTAAGAAATAAACAAGATCCCCACTGGGCTTTTAAGCTTGTAAAGTCAACCACGGAGACCATAAATATTTTAAGCAGCAGGAATAACACATTTATTTTTATTCAGAAGATTAATTGTTATTTCTTGAATAAATGCATGCATTCATGTTTCAGCAGGGCTTTCAACTTCTAAAAGTCCGTGTCTGTGTTTCTTACAGCTGGTGACCATGTAATCATTAATCACTACTTTCTCACTAGGTTAAAGGGATATTGGGATAAGCTGCTATCTGGATGAAGAAGGAAGGCTAAATCTGTGTGTCACAATGGCAATGTAATCATTGCGCCATTTTCTAAATGAATTCCTAGGCATGTTTTCCTTAGGTTTTCCCATCAGCCTTGTGATAAGGCCTAGAGCACCATCTAGTGAGAAGGAGTGAGCTGATTTGCAGAAGGAATCTAGTTTTTGCAAAGCAACTAGCAGAACCCACGTTGTTTTTCCTTTATAAAGTTGCTGAACTTACGTTTTCAGTTTAGGAACACTTAGCATCTGTAAAAGAAGTCTCTGGAAAGGTGAAGAGTCATTTTTATCTTGTTTGAACTATGCAAAAACTATCAACTTATCCACTGTGGATCAACGTGAGCATTTTAGTTTAGGGAGTATTTATACTCTATATACTGCTTTATACTGCACTGGTAAGACCCCACCTGGAATATTGCATTCAGTTTTGGTTGCCATGATACAAAAAAGATGTTGAGACTCTAGAAAGAGAGAAAACTGGAGGCTAAATGTACAATGACCGGTTGCAGGAACTGGGGATGTCTAGTCTCACAAAGAGAAGAACTGGGGATAACATGATAGCAGTCTTCTAATATTTGAGGGGCTGCCACAGAGAAAAAGAGGTTGACCTATTCAGGGCAAGACTAGAAGTAACTGAGGGAAGCTTAACAAAGAGAGATCCAACCTAGAATTAGGGAGAACTTTCCTGTCAATGAGAACAATTAATCAATGGAATGGCTTGCATTCAGAAGTTGTGGGTACTCCCATCACTGGAGTTTTTAAGAGATTGGTCAGTTATTCATCTGAAATGGTACAATTATCATCTTAGTTGGGACAGATCTCCTCGCTATTTACATTTCTCCCTCCAATTGTTATGATGTAGTAGCATGAATCTGTCACAGGTTATTAGAAATTTAGTTCTTACTTACTGGGTATAACAACAACAATTATTTTGCAAAAAGAAAGAACTAAGATCTAATTGCAACAAATAATGCAAGTTAGTGGAGCTTAAGTGACTGAAAAATAAACGTTGATTTTTATTTTAAATGACTGGTTTTTATATGGATTCTACATTGCAGTGAACCGTAGGGAAGTTAATATCCTAATTTAAACAAATAAAACCTTGCTCATAAAAATCAAACCTTGTTATTCTGCTATGAATTAATTTCTAAATTAATCTGAATGTGCCTTTATTATACCCTACTCACAGCTACAATAAATCGTCTGCTGACACAAAATTGTTTCTGCTAGAATGGTCTGTTCTTTCTAATGTTGGTACTGAACAGGCTTCCTAATTTTTGACAGTGCTTGGAAACTTGATTGATTCAGCTCACCTCCTACCAGTGTTGCTAAACATTGTGACATGAGCAGTGACAGAGGTTTAATAAAGAATCCAGTATCATCAGAAAGTGTATTCAATGTCCAATAATGATAATAATAAAACCTTGATCTACAAACCTATTGAATGGATGCTAAAGAATTGTATGTGAAGGAAAAATGCCAAGTAAAGAAAGTGTTCTTTCCTGTCAGTATTGTTGTTCTCTAAATTAATTTCTGCTCTCCGCCTCCCCATTCTATATAATTTGGACTTGTCTATCCTGAAGTGAACAGAGAACACCTTTTACGTGCACGGCCTATATCACGGTTGTCAAACTCGTGGAGTAACATTGCCGTCATGTGACATTTCATGATGGTATTCCCCTTTCGCGGAGCTGGGGTGGGCAACGCCTGCACATGACACATCCAGTCCGCAGGCTGCCAGTTTGACACCCCTGGCCCTAGATGGAATGACTGGGAAGATGTTTTCCAGACAACTGTGGTTTGTTTCTCTGCAAAGCAAAACACTGTAGGAAGAGGGGGTTTGAAGACAAAATATTGGGTAGGAGATATAAAAGCATAGCCAACCGCACCAACAGGCTGAAGAACAGTTTCTACCCGTGGGCTGTCAGACTCCTGAATGGAAAATATAGTATAGTAGACTTGCGGGGCTGGCGTGTTGTGCAACAAGGTCACATAGTGTAATAACTGGGTTAGGGACTTCTGTCCTCACTGTGAGTTGTGTATTTTGGGGGGATGCACTAAGAGAAGCTCAGCCAATCTCATTGTACACATGTTGTACTCTGACAATAAAAGTAAATAAAATAATATGAGTATTTGTGAGTGGGGGAAGCGTCTGTGTTATACACGGTCAATTCTTCATGAGCAGTAATTACAAGTCACACCTTGAATTAGCCCATGAATCTATGATATGCTTATAGTTTGCTCCTTTGAAAGATCTGTATATTGTAAAACAGGCGCACATATTTTTTATTATTAATCTTTTTGTTTCCAGTTGTTTCTTTTTTCTATTCTGGAACTCCTTGTAAGCACCTCCCTATTCTTCTAGTACAGGGGTGTCAAACTCAAGGCCCGGGAGCCAGATCCAACCCAGAGGGGTGCTTAGATCTGGCCTAGCCCTGGAAACAGTGAAGGATCCACCCGCGGCCCTCCTGAGCTCTGTTTTCGCTGGCAGAGGGTTGCAGGAGACCCTGAAAACAGAGGTCATTTTCACAGGCACCCCTGAGATGAGTGACATTGAGCTGGACACACCCACTCTGGCCATGCTCCCTCCTGCCTACTCCAGGTCAAACACAACCCTGATGCTGCCCTCAATGAAATTGAGTTTGGCATTCCTGTTCTAGAAGATTCTTCCTGGTTTTCTTGGGTTCCTTATTCCAGGCCAATGTTCCTCAGTTTAATGTCCCTCCAGACACATTAAATCCCAGCTCCAAGAATTTCCCAACCTAAACCTAATTTGCTTGCGGGCTATGGTGATTGAGATTACCGAGGTTGCACTCTTTTTTTTTTTTTTAAGAACAAATTTTATTAATTTTTAAAGACATACAAAGCATAAAACATAAGAACATAAAACCTCTTTTCTGAAAGTAATTTGTAAATTTTAACAAAACAAATAAAACATTTTATACACCATTGACACATCTCCTTATAAACACATACATATCCTTTCAAGTTTCTCATTATTTCTCCCTTTACTTTTATTCAATTATATTTCTTTTCTATATTTATCTATTTTATATGTTTTTATTCACTATACTTATTTTTTCTTCTGATTTGCTTTATTTTCTTCTATCTTTTATTCTCAATTGTCTTCTTCTAACATTCCTCCAAGGTTTTATTAACTCAATCAAACATAAACACACAAAAACACAAAACATAGAAACATAAAAACATCTTTTCTGAAAGTTGCTTAGTCCCGGTTACAACTCTTTGTACAGACACAAATTCAAATTCATATTCATTTTGTATACCATTCCATATCTTATTACCATTTTCAATTTTCTATATAGCTTCTCATCTCTTTTAAGTTTTCTTAGTTTTATTTTATTTATCTCATCTCAATTCAAATCATAATATTTATTATTCTTTGTCTGTTCTGTTTCCAACTATCCATTTATCTTTCTTCTTTAAACAAAACTTCTCCTGTACACTAATTGGAGTATGATGCCTTTATCTCTTTCCCCTACATTTATAATACTTAATATAAAATACATAGCTTACATTGGGATTCTGTTTGGTACATTCTAAAATTATACAATATTATCAATGCCAATACAAATCTATTCATTAATATTAATATTCATTTATATCTTAAACACTTAACATATTATTTTTCAGTTAAATATCATACCTTTATGGGAACACCTATTTTCCATAGTTATCCCCCCCCCCACATCACATATTTTAAATCATTATTTCATTAGAATGTTCCCCCTTCTCCTACTTCAAATCTCTCATTTATTTCATTGCCTTCTTTTTCTTCACAAAAAATTTCACTGGGATAACACAATCTAATCATTAATATTAATAAACACTTTACCCATTTCAATTAAATATCATGCCTTTATGGGAACACTTATGTTTTCCATAGTTATTCCCCCCCCACATCACATATTTTAAATCATTGTTTCGTTAAAATGTCCCCCCCCCCACTCCAATTCTCCCATTTATTTCATTGCTTTCTTTTTCTTGACAAAAATTTCACTAAATTATACTAAATATTTTATCACATCTTAAATTACATATTGTTTCCAATTTTCTAAGATTATTTCTAAGTACAACTATAAAAATACAATCTTATGTACCTTTCCAGAATCCCTTTTTCAATAAAGTTTACCCATTATCTCTAAAAGACTTTTGTTTCTTTGCATCTTGCTCCCCACCATTGAGGCTTCTCATCCCTTCCTTTCTCCCTTGCTTGTTCTTCTCCTTGCCCTCTTTACCCCCTTGTCTCTCCACCTCCCTTTTGTTCTTCTGCTTTCCTCCTTTCTGTTGTTTTCTAACATAGTATCCACTTTTCACCTTATTCTTCTCTTTTTTGGTTGTTTTTCCAAGTCTTAAAGTCCCCTTTTCCTTTTCCTTTTCCTCTTTCTCCTTTCCTTCCCCAACTAAGGTCACTTGTTCATCAAAAATGGCTTCTTCTTTATCCCAGTCATCCTGTTGCACAGTCAGCTTTTCATAAGTACAAACCGCCATTTCTAAAAATCGAAAAAGAGTGCCAAGAGAATCCTTCCCTTCTTGTTCTTCTTTTTTATATTTTTGATATTCAAGTTTCAATCCATCCACAAGTGATGCCATTATAGAGAGAAAAAGTTTTTCCAAACAACCACCCAAGTGCTTTTAATCAAAGATAGTTCTCAAAAGTTCCAAAATCACCAAGCAATCCAAATAAACTGTTTCTTTTAAGTACTTTCTCCTTCTTCACTTTCTCTTTCTGGGATTAGTGTTTAGTCCCAAAGTTCCATTTAATATATATCTTTTAGAAGTCTTATTAATGTTTAATAACTCTTTAAAATTCTAGGCAGTCTTCTCCTTATTTTCAAATTCTGCTCCAATTTTTTTTTTCTCTCCCTTCCCACTCACAGCAAAAAAGGTTTTTTTAAAATGTTCAGAAATTCTTATCCCTTCAGCATTTAATTACCTCCAATGCAGGTTTTCCGATTTCTCTTATAGTTCCATCCACTGTCACGTTAGGAAGGAGAGTGAAAAGAAAGAAAGAAAAACTTTCCCTTTTAGAATTCCATTCGCGCGCTTGTAACTCTCTCTGGAAACAATTTATCTTTGGCAACTTTCAAATTCCAGGGTACTTTCTCTTACTTTATCCCGGTCAAAAACCACTTTCACGACTCTTCCGACTTTCTTCCTCCTGCACAATCTTGTCCAGCTGCAGGTTTCTTTGTGGCGGCCATTACTGACCGCCGCTCCTCCGCCTTGGGAAAAGGGGGTTTTGCCAGCTGGGGAGGGGTCTGCGACACCCCAAACCTCTATCCGGATCCCCTGTCTTCAGCTGCCTCTACGGGCAGCTATATCCCCAAATCCAAACGGATCGGGGCACCTTGGCAGCGAGCGCAGCAGGGATCACGCGGTATCGCGAATCCTTGCCGCTGCCGAAGCCTTGCAAACCGGAAGTCCAGAGGTTGCACTCTTAACACATCTGGATGATATCATCCTGGAGAAAGCTGTTCTGATTTTTTTTTTCTGTTTAAAAAGTTGCCAAGCACATTAATTTCAGCAAAAGAGTAAAGATTTTTATGAATCAAATAAGCATGGATTAAAATTGTTTAAATTTAATATAAGTATCATAATTTATATAACATTGTATTATATAAAATCATCAAGTGCAATAATTTGTATAATTTAATGTAAGCATTGTTTTTCATTTCAGTACTAATTGGAAAAGGTTTCATTTTAAAACTTTGTCAGCTATTTTCCTGTGTTACTGTAATGAAGTTTTTCCCCTCGGCACTTTCTTATCTTATAAAAGAAGTGGCGTGTTTTTTCCCCAAGACGTTTAATATTCATCCATGCTAAACTCCCTTAGAAACAAACCTCGCCCCCCCCCCCCGCACTTTCTACAGGAAAATCTGGTTAATGAAGCCTATTTTCCTCTATACAAGGCTAGTGGGACACAGGTTCATGAAGAGATGAACATTCAATGTTATCCGTATTTAGCTGCTTCTCTGGGCTTTCAATGTTGTGTATGACAAACAAGAGCTGTTGACAAAAGTCTGAACCTCGGCATTATCAGAATACTAACATTATTACAGATAAACTAGCAATGCATGGCATTGATTTGAAAACCAAGGTTTCTTACAGAACGAAATGGCTTTGTCAAAAATCAATAGCACCACTGCAATTACCATGAACATTACTTCAAAGATATTAAGAGTCATAAATCAAATGCATCAGCTGGAGAATGATGATGACGACTGTATGCACAAACAGGAAGCGGTGCTGTTATCATCTTCAGCAAACCAGGTGTATGCAGTTTCCAAAAACAATATTGTGTTTTTCTACTGGCACATACATTTTTCATTCTGCAAAGAAAATTCATTAGAATCAATAGGAACTCAACTTATGGTAATCATGTTTATTAAACCTTGGCTACAAAAATCTGGATAATCAGTAGATAGTTAATGTTTTCTGCATTTCTACAAATGTGGTATAAATAGTATGGGAAATGGGGTTGGTACCTGTTGTCTGAACTAATCATATGTTGTAATCAGGGGGGAAAACCCCTCAAATGTTGGCTACTTTTAGAAGTTTTTGTATACACATCTAAACCAGAACAATCCCATATCCTTGATTCTGTAGTCCTTCTGGCCAAGGACCATTATGGTCTGGTCTGTTGGGAACTGGGCCACACATGTTTGTGTGGCCTGGTTCCCAACAGGCCATGGACCACTACAGGGAACCATGTGTGGGAACTGGGCCACACAAATGGGTAAATGCACAAAGCTCCAGTTGCACAAATGTGGGATTAGGTTGCAAGTCCCCTCTCCTCACCCCCACCACCGCTGCTGCCAGTCCACGAAGCTAGAAAGGTTTGGGACCATGATCTAAGGAGTTATCTATTAGGGGGTTGGACTAGAAAACTTCCAAGGCCCCTTCCAACCCTATTATTCTATGTTCTGATTCTATTTCACAGCCCAAGGAATTCTTTTGTAGGCCTTCCAAAATATTCAGTCTCTTTCCAGGCTTGCAAACCCCATGCTATTCCATTACATAAGATCCCAGTGTTTTCCAGGAAGTGAAGTTGCTTGGATCGTCAGTGAATTTGACTTGCCCACTCTTGGCATATGGACCAACTGGTGGATAGCAGATTGCTCTGTGCAACAGAAAGTGTGCATAGGGAGGAAAACACTGAAGTTAGGAGTAGGAGTTAGGAGGATAATTTTTTTAAAGAAAGTGTCCTCCAGGCTAATGTGTGTGGGAAAAGACCAGGGGTGATTTTCTACTGGTTCTGTCCACCTCTGTAGAACCGGTAGCTCTGAAGAGCAGCAGACATAGAACTGGTTCTATGTCTGCTGATGTTTTTGCCCGCCCAGCCACCCGGGCTCTTACCTGATCTTTATTTCCTGATTTTTCAACTTCAGCTCCCGAACGAGGCACAGCTGCAGTTAGAAAAGCAAGAAAAGAGAGCTGTTTCAAAGGCTGCTTCTCTGCAGGCAGCTGCTGCTGAAAATTTACAGGTGTGGCTCGCAGCCTGCAGGGAAGCTCGTAAATCCCCAACTGGTAGTTAACCCTGTCGTATCCCACCCCTGGAAAAGACCACTTTTACTTAGGAAAGATCACAGTGATAGGAAAGCCTAAGTGGCTTATCTATAGTGAAGAACCTATGAACGCTGCCCTCCATTACAGAGAAAGAAATAGTTGTGCGATAACCACAATTGCACCACTATCGGAAGAGAAAGAGGACTGAATGGAGAGAAAAAGGTGATGATAAAAATCCTGAGAAGATCTGTCTCCCCAAGCGCAGGCATGTTTTGCAGAGACATGCAAAATGAGTATGTTATACAATGGAAGGAGATGTAAATGCAAAGAACTCCTGCTAGGCTACTGGTCAATAGGTTTATAGGTACAGAAAAGTTAATTTCCACCATCCTGTTCCAACTTCTGTAGGTTGCATTTCTCTGACTCTAATCTTGGCCACTCACATGCTTCTCTTTTATGTAAGCTAAATGTGAGAAAGTTTCCCTCCCTCCCTCCCTCCCTCCCTCCTCTACTCTAGAAATTAAAAAAATCTATCTACCTGTCTTCACAGTGGACCAGCTTGGTAGGTTATACTCCATTACCTTTAATGAACAGGTCTTCATCTTGCAGTGACTTGATTCAGCCTGGTAATAATAATAATAAATGTGTGTGCGCACATGCATGTAAATACACACACATATACATCCAAAGTTGTTATATTTAGCATGTAAAAGTGTCGAAGTACCGGTATGTGCAGGACAAAAGCAAAAAACAACTTTCTGGCATACAGTCAACTAGATTCTATTTCTATATCCACCTTACCAGCTTCAAATAAATGGCATAGTGGTTAGTAACATTGCTTAGCAAAAAGAACATTGCTGTTTGAAGTCCAGCAACATTTTAAAAATGTTATTGCGGTCATTCTGGAGTTGGTGATTTTCTCCAGTCCACTTAAAGAAAAGTGAGGGGAAAATATACAGTATCAAGAGTTTTATCACATTTTCATTTTTTTTCCTGAAGTAGAAGTTTTTCATCTCCCATCTCCCCAACAGTTCAAACAAAACCCATGCCAGAGATGGGGCTGAAAGCTTAATACCTGAAGTATTGGAAAATGGTAATCGCAATAGCACTTAGACTTATATACTGCCTCACAGTACTTTACAGCCCTCTCTAAGTGGTTTACAGAGTCAGCCTATTGCCCCCAATAATCTGGGTCCTCATTTTACCTCAGAAGGACGGAAAGTTGAGTCAACCTTGAGCCGGTCAAGGTTGTACTGCTGGCAGTCGGCAGAATTAGCGTGCAATACTGCATTCTAACCACTGAGCCACCACAGCTCGTAAAACAGTAAAACGTTGGCATTTTAATTATTATTATTTTCCTAAAGAAAACGTGTAGGGGGTGTTCCATATTAGCATTCTTGGAATACCCTCACCTGATTGGTCCAAACGGACTACTCTGTGATTGGTGGAAAGAACAACAGTGATTGGCTCGTAATGAATCAACCGCGATTGGCCGCGCCGATCGCGGGAGATTCAAAGAGCCGTCATTGGTTACGAGCTGCCGGCAATCCCTATATGAAGGGCTGCCGCGGCTCGCAGGTCCTGCACAGATCTATATACCAAATAAAGAGCTGAACTGTCACACTGGTCTCGAGTCTCTTTTCCCGCGATCGAACAGGGGGGGAATACCTATCCCAGACATGCAGTAATTTAAACAGGAGAAATATTTCCGACAGCTTTCAAAGCAGCAACCTTTACTTGCCTAACAATGAACTTAATCACTGTGCCATTTCTTTTAATGTACCAATTAGAGGGCATGATACGCATTGGTTTAGCTGAAGTGGTGGGGGGTTGTTCCTCTGCAAAGCAGTGAATTACTCACTGAGCTTAGCCTGCTGCAAATGGGGCTGCTCTGGCCCAAAGGGATGGGGCCACTCAAGCTGACCTCTTGTGGCAAAGTCTACTTTTGACATGAAGCAGAACGGGGAACAAAGGTGGTACCCATTTGGCTCTTTCACACGGTCAGGAGATACATCCAGGTCTGACTGAAGGCTCAATCCAGCATCTAGTGTTTGCTTCCCTTGTTGTTTTCTAATCTTGAGACATCTAATCAGGAGTGAGATTCCACTGATATAACAACCTGTTCAGTGATCGCGTGCTCCACATTTCAAAAAGTTTATACTTACCTTTTCCTGCGGTCCCTGTGACTAAAATAGCTGAGGAGCAGCAATCTGTTTTGCCGGGCGAATCAGCTGAGAGGATATAGGTAAGTACAGTGCAGGGATGGATAAGCCCACATGCTTATCGCAGCAAACCGGTTCAGTGCCAGCTGATCTTTGGAGCAAGGGGTTAACCCCAACCGATCCGAAACGGTAGAATCCCACCCCTACATCTAATTGGGAAGAAATGAAAAAAAGAAAGATGGGCCTTCTTGGCTACCTTTAGTAAAGCCATAACCCAAGTTTTAGAAGAAAAGAAAAGAAAAATCCTCTAGGGAGGAGGAAGATACCCAAAGATGCCAGCACCACTGGTTTCCTGTTGTGTGAACCAAGCCATCTCATTCAACTATAATGCAGCCTGGTTGCTTGGACTTTTCTTTCAGCTTCTTTGAGTGAGGTGTGAACCCAGCCTTTTCTGGGGGATTGTGGTAGTGCACAAATTCAGTCACTAGTCCACTCTGACTGTAGGCCATGTTGCGAGTCCTGATTTTGTTTTCTCCCTGCTCTAAAAGCCCAGATAATGAAGCCCACCCCCACATTTTAATGCCTCCCCTGAGTTTTGAAAATGCTTGCGCACACATTTAAAAAGGTGGTGACTGAAAATAGCCCCAAGTTCCCACTAAAGCTGACAAAGTAAAGCAAACCAAGGCTGCACTTCTCCCCCCTCCACCGACCCAGCCTTGGATGTAACATTTTTCTTAATATTTTCCAAGGTGCCACTTGGCTTTTTGTTTGTTCGTTTATGTTTCTAATAAAAGCTTCACATTGCTGACTCAAGCTGGCTCCCTGGTGGATTCATTCAAGGCTGCTGACTCTGGCTCTTTCCCCCCCCTCCCCCGCCCGCCCCCAGTCTTCCTGCCTGGTGAGTTATCCCCAATTACTCCACAGTTGCGTGGCTGGAAGGCAGAAGTCAAGGTTTCTTCTTCCACCTCAGTGAAAATGTTGTAGCACCACATGGGAATACTTTGGTTGTTGTAATCAATCAAATTTCTTAGCATTACCTGGGGGCTCAGGCCAAAGACTTCTGAAGGAAGCAACACGGACTTCACAGAATGAGAAGCTACCCCAGAGGTGTCCAACCTCGGTAACTTTAAGACTTGTGGACTTTTAAGACTTGAGCACTTCAACTCCCCGAATTCCCTTGAAAACATGGCTGACTGGGGAATTATGGGAGTTGAAGTCCACATATCTTAAAGGTGCTGAGATTGAATACCCATGAACTACACCAAGAGGAGGCACCAAAGACTGCAGAAGGTGGATCGTGATGCTACCTCCAATTCCAGTGCTATTTATTCCAGATGCTCCTCCCTCCCCCCATTTTAGGCTACAATTCCCAGAGTAGGTTGAGGAAAGCTGATTTATTCTGACATTAACAGACTTCAAATAGTCTTGCAAAATTTCTTCCTGTTCTGACCAAGGCTTCCCGAGACATAATTAAGCACACGCTTAGTTAAAACAACTCTTGTTTTATTTCAATGCTGGGAATTATTTTCATTCCCAGCTGGTAATGTGTCCCAAACAGTCCCTTCGAGATGAGCACCCACCTTTCTTTCCTTTGAATTGCTGCCAACAACTAGAGTGTCAAGTGAATTATAAAAAACCAACCAAAGTACAAAGTCCACACAGAACTTCAAGGATTAATCTGAACAGAACGAATGACTTTGCTTCCTGCAAAGGTTTCGTCACCTTTGTCTGTCCTTTATACCTTATGGGAGGGGCAATCACCTCCAAGCCTTAACTCCTGAGTCACCTGTTTTGTCTCAGCTGCTCTTGCCTTCTAGCAGCTCTGCGTACATGCACACTGGGAACAGGCTCCCCTTGTTCCTTGGCCTCGCTGCTGCCAGACTCTGGAGGCTCCGGAGTTAGCACCTCACTCCCAGATGGTCCTGGCCCCATCTTTGCATTGGTCGCAGGACCCTCGTCCAAGTCCTCTCCAGACTCCCTGAGTGGTCCCCATTCTTCCCCACTGTCCAATTCCACTGCCGTCTGCACAGGCTGCTGGCAAACCACAACACTTCCCAAAGTTTGTTCCTATCTGAAATCCCTTAATTGGAAGACCTAGATACGTTAGTACGCAGAGCTTATAATCGTTCCACAATCATCCTACGACTCCTATTGTTCCTGGGTAGTCAAACAATGGGATCGGTGTTCTAACAACTGAGGCAGCCTTTTGCAACCTGGCAACCTCCAGAAGTTGTTAGACTACAACATCCTACATCAGTTCCATTCAACCTAGCTAATGGTCATCGATAGGGTGAATTTTAGTACAACAGGATCATATTGGAGGTTTGCTATTGAGAAAGACTGCAACCTGTAGCCATCAAATTAGAAAGGTTGTAGGTCCCAAAAATGGTCAGATTATTTGGCCACCTATATCGGGACTGGACACATTTGCCAGGGACACTTTGCTTTTGAATGTCACGTCAGGTGTTGTTGGTTTGCACCTTTGGCCTTGGTGGATTGACCTAGCATAGAAAGTAGGGAAAAATGACTTTAATGGAAATATATCAGAACTATTACTTAGGCAATTGGATAGAATTTTAAGCCCGGTGTGTGTGTGTGGGAATAGCATTTGGAAATGGTTCAGGCAGATGCTTCTTTGATTTGCTGAGTATTTTGGGGGTGGGAAATACAGCATGATCAGACTTGCAAGACTCTGTTTTAATAGCCAATCTCATGAAAAAGGAGTTCTAGTCTTCCTATGGAGTTGAACTCCTGATCTGTTTTACTTAATGGAGCTGATAACTAGCAGTCTTCATTAAAGTCATGAGCTGGGGATCCCTCTTTTATGATGCACGCTGACTGACAGCAAAGACTGGGGCGTCAAGCAAGACCTGCTCATCTGAATCTATAGATCAGGGCTGCCAAACTCACAATCCATGGGCCAGATTTGTCATGCGCTGGCCAAGCCCACACCCGATTTAGCGAAGGGAGGGGGAAATCCCGATACATCACATGACAACGCCGTAATGACGTGACTTTGACACCCCTGCTATAGATGCGCAACATAGAACTTAAAGCTGTTGGTTACAATGCAAAGACTCTAAACCAGATTTTTGCCTCTTTTCAAGAAGCACTGGTTCATAATTGTTTGCTAGGTTCAGCTAAGTCCCCCACAGCTTCAGGTAAGCAAAAACAGGTCTAGTCCCATGATAGCTTTTTGTCCCCTAAGCCAATGTATCACTGGACTTTGTTTCTCTGGGTTTTTGTTTTTTTGTTTTGGACTGCCCAAATGTACATTCTGGAAATTACCTATTAAAATTACATGTTACTTATTGGAAATCACCCATTTGGTAAAGCTTTTATTTAGTGGTGTTTCATGAAATGAAAGGTTGGATCTAAATTATCTTCCAGCTTTGCACAAAGGTGATTTTAATTAGGTTTGCTAATTGTGTCTTAAGCTGTTTGGACTCTTCCAGCGTATGGACAGATGCTGTCACAGTTTGGACAAAAAGCCTCAAAAGTGGATCAATAACTATACAACCTGGGTCAAATCAATTAGGAAGCAGATTATACAGGCCATCTGGAATCATATAGCCTCTGGTAAGAATCTTTTACCACTCAGCAACTACGTTTGAAAATATACCAATCCTTTTTTTTTGAAGTATGTGTATATATAAATTGTGTTGTGTATGAATACAATTAACATGCTTTTGGATTAATGTTATGGGTTTTGGAATTGATCAAGAAGTACATTGTTTTTATAATCTAATCAGAGGCCCTTGGGGTTTCCTCTAGAAATGTAAATGTCCACTGCAGAAATGTTGAATCTTTGAGATTTAGGGCTATCTAGCCTCAGATTACCAGATCTCCATAAAAAGAGGACTTGTCCTCCTTTTTGTCCTCATGTCCTTGGTCCAGGAGGCATAGCCCTAAAAATCAAACATTGTCCATCTTTTTGAGTTTCCCCCCAAGTTGCAGCACTTTCCTAAGGGAAAGGAAAAGGTTCCTCTCGCATAAACGTGCTAGTCATTTCCGGCTCTAGCGGGTGGTGCTCATCTCCGTTACAAAGCTGAAGAGCCAGCACTGTCCAAATACGTCTCTGTGGTTATGTGGCTGGCATCACTAAACACCGAAGGCTCACGGAAGACTGTTACCTTCCCGCCAAAGTGGTCCCTATTTTTCTACTTGCATTTTTACATGCTTTCGAACTGCTAGATTGGCAGAAGCTGGGACAAATAACAGAAACTCCCTCTGTTATGTGGCACTAGGGATTCGAACCGCCAAACTGCCAACCTTTCTGATCAACAAGCTCAAGTACTAACAACAAAGCTCTTCTTTCTGCAACCTTAATTAGTTGATTGGAATCAGCTAATAGTGGGTTTGATTGTTACCTGAAACTGATAAGACCTTAATCAGACACTGCAACTGTCACAGTTGCTAAACATCCACATTTTGATATCATGACCAGGAGGAGGCTGCAATGGTTGTAAGTGCGAAAAATGGTCATAAGCTACTTTTCCAGCGCTGTTGTAACTTTGAATGGTCACTAAATAAAAGATTGTAAGTCAAGAACTACCTGTATAAGCACGTTCTGGCTGTGGCTAGTATTACTGTTTTCAGTCTTGATGAATTGACTCTGATTTCTAATAAGAGCCCTGACAAGTAAATTAAAAATGGAACTTGGTGATTTATTTGTTTGTAAGCATACCTCAAGACACAATAGTTTCAGTGATTGGAGTCCACCTTTTCTACCTGCACCTTCAACTCTCTGAGTAAAAGCAGGCAAGTACAGCATCTACACTGACATCAATAGAGATCAGGGATTACGGCACGGCAGAGGTTCTGACCAGTTCTGGAGAACCAGTAGTGGAAATTTTGAGTAGTTCAGAGAACCGGCAAATCCCACCTCTGACTGGAGATTTTACAGTATCCTTCCCCTGCCACGCCCACCAAGCCACGCCCACAGAACAGGTAGTAATAAAAATTTGAATCCCACCACTGCGGCACGGGGGTGCAAAAGTGGCCTGCAGAATTGTACCAAAAAGTTGTAAAGCTAAACAATTAATACCAGCCTTTTATTGATAAGCATCAGTGGGCCTGAGAGATAAGTGATTAGCATAAGGCTGACAATGGCAGAGATGTTTATTTTAATTAGCAAGATTTAGTGGCTTCTTATGAAACAACTGGGAATTGAAAATCCTTGTCAATTTGCTGCAAATCACCCAGGGATCTGCTAATGGAGCCAGTTTAGTTTCTGTTCTTTTCCGTTTTTGAAAAGTCTGTCCTCTTGTTTACTATATGAATTTCAATGTTTTACCAGCACCATCTAGTCCATTTGGCCTGGATTTAATTTTAATTTATTCATATCCAGTACCAATGAATAATTTATTCATATCCAGCACCAATGTTTAGACAGATGTTTCATGTAGAATTTGAAAAAGAAAAGCAAAATAGAATGCAGTAGCATCAGAGTACCAGCCGTATTCCTACATCAACTTTTTAAATTTCTTAAAGAGGAAGGAGTAGGGCCATGCTCTAATGAGGCCCTCTGTCCTATAAGAGAGCTTGAAATGTTAAGATGCTGATGATATTTGAAAAAATTACACTAGGTTTAACTGAATATATACTGTCACAGTCTTGTTAAATTCACACATTCTTCAGCCATAATAACCTTCAGCCATAAAGTGGTTAGTGCACTTTTGCCTATTATCATGCGAGGCATGCCGCTGTATTTTATCATCCAAGAACCAGAAAGAACTGTGAACCCAAATACTTGCAGTTAACATAACAAACCATCATTAAGAAACCTGTGATGTATGAACTGAGTAAAGTCTCTGGGAAAACCTCATCAATTGGGTCAGCTAAAACAACTCTGATTTCTGAACAGAAACCAGATTGAAATTAATCTAAATAATTCATTTGCTTCATGAGTTTTCAGAACTTCATTGCCTTAGCTGCCCATTTCAATTAAAACTAGGACACTAATCTTGAATTCCCATCATCTTAAGTATTAATGTGTTTTTAAATGCATCCCTCTGTTGAAAGAGGGGAAGGCATAGAGTGTAATTCATTAAAGTTGGGACATTAGGAACCTAGTGAGAAATAAAATGAAATTGCCCTTTTTCTCCACAAGTGCCCTACATACAAGTGGTCACAGCAATATCCACGAGTATCAACAACCAATTATATCCAAAAGAAGACTAGTTCTTTACATTCTTAACATTAAGTAATGGATTCAAGATAAGAATAGAGGTAGAAGATTTTCATTCCTGAAATGTCACAATAGGTTGTTGAGAGTTTTAAATCTTTTATGAAATAGGGTCAGGATATTAAAACCTTCTTTTAATTAATTTTCATTTAAACTGCTTCAGCTCGCTTAGACATTTGGACAAAGAATTTAATATGAGAAGGTAGCATTGAAAAATGAGATGAAGGGGATAAATAGCAGAAGTTTTCCAGATTATCTAGATCAGGGGTCTCCAACCTTGGTTTACGCCTGGTGGACTTCAACTCCCAGGGAGCAAAGCTGGCTGAGGAATTCTGGGAGTTGAAGTCCTCCAGGCTTAAAGTTGCCAAGGTTGGTGACCCCGATCTAGATTACTGCTTGAAACATACACATAGATATACATAGGGATATTTCTCATTGGTATGTAGGCTGGGACAGCTGGAAATTGAGATTCAAAGTAGCTGGAGAGCATCAGAATATTTAGATTTATTATTAAGGAGTCTTTAGTTGTAACACAATATTTCCAAAGTAGAGTCTTCTCGTTCTAAATGCCCAACTAGACAGTCATTCTGCCAATTACTGTTCAGTAAAGGACAGTGCCTTTAATTAAAATGTGCAACTGTTCCTTTATAAGATGTCACAAAGCTACAGCATCTGTTATTTGTGACATAACATCTTTGTAAGCCATAAACATATCCTCTCTAGAATATGCAGTACTGTCATATTTAAAAAAAAAACACCCTGAAAGGATAAAGAACAAAAAAACCTGTTGAAAATAAAATAATGAGAAAATTATGAATATATCACCATTATGTTTTTCCCAGTTATTTTTTTCTGAGATTATAATAATAGCACTTCACTGTAACCAAGACCCATGTTTAAGTCCTCTGATGTGTGTGTGTGTGTGTGTGTGTGTGTGTGTGTGAGAGAGAGAGAGAGAGAGAGAGAGAAATTAGGTGGAAGGATGGATGGATAGATGGATGAATAGAGTTCCTTTCACCTCCTTTCTTTCTGATCAGTGTAGGGTATTATCAGGAAAGAGGGAGAGTTAAGATAAGGTAGAAAAATGAAATAAGTTTTACAAAATTGAATACCTTATAATGGTAACTACGTTACATCGAGATAATCAGGAATATAAATATAATTATTCCTTGTTCTTGCTGTTGTGAATGAATAAAAGTAACTAAGCCCAAATGCAAAGCAGGTTTTGGAAGCCTGCACATTTGATTGGTCCTTGAACAGCGAACAAGGATTGGTTCATAAAAGCCCTGATTGGCCAAACTTAGGACACTTCTTATTGGTTATTGGTTTGAACCTTATGCACTTATTATTGGTTAATAGGGTAGCAGTCAACCCTATAAAAGGGTTACTGCTGCCCATAGCCTTGCTCTGTTCTGTTCCATTTACTGTTATTAAAGAGTTGAAGTCACTGGTCAGATGTCTGGTCTCCATTATTTCCCAAACTTAACACTGGCGACGAGGATGGGATGCGGAGACCGAAGAGCTGACTGATCTACAGAGCAACCAACAGAGCACGTGGTTGAACACGCACCATCAACGGCAACATGACCAGCGGTGCCGTACCACCCGCTCCATTCGACCCAGAAACCGAAGACTGGGAATCGTACATGGATAGGTTCCAGATGTTTCTGGAGACCAACAATTTGAAAGACGCAACAACCAGCAAAAAAAGAGCTATATTTCTAACCCACTGCGGCCCTACCGTGTTTAAAATGGCAAAATCACTTGCCAAGCCAGCCGAAGTAAAAGAGATGGACTGGGACGTCCTCGAGCCTTTGCTAAGGGCCCACTACGCGCCCACCGTGCCCACCTTAGTCAGAAGACACGAATATTACCAGAGGGACCAGCAGAAAGGTGAAAGCCTTGCCAACTACATCTCAGACCTCCGCAACCTTGGAGGCCTCTGCCGATTCTCTGATTTAGAAGAAGCCCTCCGAGACCGCCTGGTTCTGGGCCTAGAAGACGGCACGATCCAGAGCAAAATCATGGCTAAGGGGGACATCAGCCTCACTGATGCCCTTAAAGAAGCCACTGCAGCGGAGGCGACCAAAAAGTCGGCAGCCCGAATGCGCCGCACCAGCGCACCGCTACGCCAACTCGCCAAAGATACCTCGCCTCGCTCAGAGAGACACCCGGTATCGACTCACCACAAAGACCTAGAATCCCCATCAGAAAGCGATGAGGAAGAGGTCAACCGACTCCGAACGGAACGAGACCAGTTCACACAACCCTCATCTCGACCATGTGCAGGATGTGGGGTGAATCACCCACGATCCAGCTGCAAATTCCTCAACGCACTCTGCCGCGTTTGCGGGAAAAGAGGTCACATCGCAAAGGTTTGCAGAAGCAAACAAAACTCCAACTCCAAACCCCGACAGGCCGAATGCCAGTCTTCAGAATTCGTCGGCACACCCCGAAACAAACTGAATCACCAATGGGGAAGCCACTCCTACAGAAACAAACCGTCCACCACTTCCACCAGGCGGGAAGAAACCAGGCGGGAAGAGACCCGCCAAACAATTACCATAGGCCACGCTACATCCCTTGATGCCGGGAAAATCAGAGTAAAGGTCGCTATCGAAAACAAACCTTGTGTAATGGAGGTGGACTCAGGATCATCCCTCTCGATGGTGTCCTGGAAGATGCTTCAACAGCTCATCCCGACGATTCGCCGCCAAGACCTAAATCCTCAAAGGGTTATACTCAAAGATTACCAGGGTAATCGAATTCCCGTTGTCGGGTCCCGCCGATTCCAGGTCTCTTTCAAGGACCGCACCGTCGCACTGCCACTGACTGTCGTGGACCGTGACCGGCCTAGTCTTTTAGGCCTTCAATGGTTCAAACCGCTTGGAATCACTGTAGCCGGAGTCCACCGTGCCGAGAGCAACGATTGGGAGGAAGCCCTCGTGCAAGAATTCCAAGACGTTTTGCAAACGGACTAGGCAAGTACAAGGGGACCCCGATCTCATTTAACTTGAACCCTGAGGTAGCACCCATCCGCCTTAAGCCGCGTCGGGTGCCGTTCGCCCTGAAACCTAAAATCGACGAACAACTCGATAAGCTAATAGCACAGGGCGTGCTGGAACCCACCGACCACGCCCGGTGGGAAACCCCAATAGTGACGCCTATCAAGCCTGATGGGTCACTGAGAATTTGCGGAGACTACCGGGCCACCCTAAACCACGCACTTCAGCAAAGTGCGTATCCAGTGCCGGTAGTGCAACACCTGCTCCATTCCCTGGGCGGCGGGAAAGTTTTCGCTAAATTAGACCTAGCGCAGGCGTATCAACAACTGCCTGTAGATCCAGCCACCGCGGAGGCGCAAACTATCGTCACGCATAGGGGCGCATTTAAATGCAACTGGCTCCAGTTCGGGGTGAGCGTCACTCCAGGAATTTTTCAGAGCTTAATGGAAAGGCTGTTACAAGGAATAAGAGGGGTCATACCATATTTCGACGATGTACTCATCGCCGCTCCTAACAGAGACATTCTAGAAAAACGACTCAGAGTGGTTTTACAAAGGTTCCAAAACGCAGGCCTCAAAGTAAAAAAAAAATAAATGCCAGTTATGTACCGAAAGGGTGGAGTTTTTGGGATACCTCCTGGACAGTCAAGGAATCCATCCCACTGAGGACAAATTAAAGGCAATTAAGAAGGCCCCCACTCCAAGGAACAAGGCAGATCTACAGGCGTTCTTGGACTTATCAATTTTTATAACGTCTTTTTACCCAATAAAGCAACGGTAGCTGAACCATTACATAGACTCTTAGACAAAAAAGCAACGTGGGTTTGGGGACAACGTGAACAATACGCTTTCCAACAAGTAAAGAAACTGCTAACTTCTGATTCTGTACTTATGCAGTACAACGAGACGCTACCGTTAACTATTACTTGTGACGCCTCACCTTTGGGGTTGGAGCAATCCTGGCCCACGTATTACCGAACGGAGCAGAAGCTCCCGTCGCTTTTTTTCACGAACTTTAGCTAAAGCTGAAAGAAATTATAGTCAGCTGGATAAAGAAGCTTTAGCTATTGTGGCTGCAGTTAAAAGATTTCATGAATATGTGTATGGGCGTGCGTTTACAATAATTACTGATCATAAACCACTACTGGGAATTATTGTGGGTAATAAACCAACCCCGTATATATTATCCCCCAGAATGACTCGCTGGTCTGAATTCTTGGCGGCATACAACTACACCTTGCAACACCGCCGGGAAATCAATTCTCCACGCTGATGCATTGAGCAGAACACCGCTTCCAGAATCGGTTGAAGATCCAGCCCCAACCATCACAACGTTGCAAATTGAGACTCTACACGCGCCGCCATTGACGGCGAGAGACATTGCCCTCGAGACAAAACGAGATCCGGTCCTGCAACACATCCTACGCTGGGTTGAGCGGGGTTGGCCAACAGAACAGCTATCACCGGAATGGGCGCCCTTTAAAGCCCGCCAAACCGAACTGTTTTCTCAAAAGGGTTGCATTTTGTGGGGTGATAGAGTCGTAATCCCAGGCAAACTGCAGCAAACTGTTTTAGCGGTATTGCACGACGGACATCCGGGCATCGTGCGGATGAAAGCACTTGCATGGAGCTACGCCTGGTGGCCGGGAATCGACAAAGAATCGAGGCCTGGGTCGCTACTTGTCAACGTGCCAAGACGTCAGCAACGCCCCACCTAAAGCAAGCCCAACCGAATGGGAAACTCCGAGGGGACCATGGTCCCGTATTCATATTGACTTTGCGGGGCCTACAAAAGGGCACACTTTCCTTATTACAGTCGACGCCTATTCAAATTGGCTCGAGATCCATCGAATGAACACAACTACAACGGACTCAGTTATCAACAAATTAAACAGGTTATTTGCCACACATGGTTTTCGGACGTTCTCATCTCGGATAATGGGCCACAGTTCACAGCATTACCATTTGAACAATATCTTGCTGACCGGGCATCCGCCATGCGCTAACCTCGCCCGCGCACCCTGCGGCAAACGGACGTGCAGAGCGCATGGTACAGTTTGTAAAAAGACCCTCCACAAAATGGAATTCGGAAACATCGATGAGAAAATCAATCGAATTTTATTGTTGCAGCACATCACGCCCACAGCATTACCAACAAAACGCCCACCGAACTTCTTATGGGGCGGAAACTACAATCGCACCTCGACTGCTCCACCCCGCATACGCACCCGAAAAGCCTTTTGGCTCCAGCAGCAAATGCCGGACCCCACCAGTGGGCCGCAGCTCACCAATTGGCGACCACTGTTCTAGTCCAACCCACTGCTCTCGCAGGAAACCCTATACCATTTCAGACAAATGGTTGTCCAGTCTCTTCTTTAAAACTTCCAGTGTTGGAGCATTCACAACTTCTGGAGGCAATTCCTGGGAAACAGATGCTTCAACATAGTCCATCACAGCACCCTCCCCCCTCTGTAGGCACTTTCCTTCCCAGTCCTGAGATCATGGAAATGGGCTTTTCTGTTCTGTTTGATACCACCTGATCTGAGTTTGAAAGCAGTGAGTGTCCCACTTTCATAACAGCACAGACAAGACAGAGAAAAGGCGGGGGAGGAAACTGTGTTGTAAATAATTGATGATTAGAGAGGAAGTTACTCGAAAAAGGCAGGGATGGAGAATAAACACTGTCAAAATTCAAAAGGTTAGGAGAAACACCAACTTGGTCACTTCAATTCTAGCCCAAACCAAATCAGGCAAATATATAAGGTTAACTACAGGAAATCCCTGAATTACGACCACAATTGAGCTCAAAATTTATGTTGCTAAGCAAGACATTTGTGAAGTAAGTTTTGCCCTACTTTATGGACTTTCTTGCCACCGTTGTTAAGCGAATCACTGCAGTTTTAAGTTAGCAACACAGCATTAATGGCTTCCCTGTTGTCAGAAGGTTGCAAAAGGGGATCACATGGCCCCAAGACACTGCAACCATCATAAATACATGCCAGTTGCCAAGCATCCAAATTTTGATCACATGATCATGAGGAAGCTGCAATGGTTGTGAGTGTGAAAAACGTTCATACGTTGCTTTTTTTCAGTGCCGTTGTAATGTTGAATTAGGGTTGGCTTCAAAAATGTCAGCAAAGAGTTCTGTGCCCAGCTGCTGGTTGAGCATGGCCGTGGTGGGCGTGGCCTAGTCGGCCTCCTGCACCATGGTGGTGGTGGGGTGTTTTTGCCTTCCCCGCACTCCAGAGGCTTTCCTTGAGCCTCCAGGAGGGTGAAAACAACCTCCCTGGGCTCCAGAGGCTCTCTGGAAGCCGGAAATGGGCCCATTTCCATCCTTCCTGAACTTCCAGGAGGCCTGTTTATCACCCTCCCTGAGCCTCTGTGCGCGCCCTGCACTTACCTGCATCCAAAATGGGGAGCTTAGGGACTCCTGGGAGGGGAGGGGCAGGGTGGGCGGGGCCAGCCAGGAGAGGAATTTGAGGGTTCTCCGAACTGCACAGAATCTTAGGTGGGGGCTCTCCCAAACCCCCAGCAGCCCACCCCTGCTTTGAATGGTCACTAAACACACTGTTGTAAATCGAGGACTTCTTGTAGTGATTTTGTTATATCAAACGTCTGGTGATCTAACTCTAAAGAATGTTTACTTGAGTCTGTTTTAAAATCGGTTCTTGTTCCTGGTGAAAATAGCATTTCTAAAAAAAAAGTGAGACAAACAGCAAGCTTATCTGTTTGCAATCCAGGGACCCAGACTGACATCTTTTAATCACCTATTGCCATTTTTCATAAAGGAAAAACCAGGCTTTCAATAATCCACATGCAAGTGTTACAGTTTTATGACTCTTTCTCAAATTCTCTCTGAAATAATATATTTATGATGCATTTTCCAGCTCATGCTAAGCAACGAAAATACAAATGGGATTAAATGAACAAAGTAGAAATTGTTGTAATTGTAGAAGGTATCATTGATGAGTAAAGGAAGTTTAGAAAAGAATTAGTCCGATTGACAGGAATCAATTGCATTTTAACTTGGCTAACCTATTGATTACCAAGGGCTCTTTGGTCATATGGAGAGACACATCAGTTGTCATGTTAGGAAAAATAGGAGATGGGTTCAGGAAGTCATTGTAGCTTTTGAAATGGCGTACATTTTTTTGCTGTTATAATAGGCACAGTCTTCAGTATATGCAAAACGATAACTGCCATTAGAAAAAAATTGATACTAGACAACAATATCGATATAATGAGTTAAAAAACTATAGTTCATACATGAGTGATGTGAATAATGTCATAGTATTGTTCATCCTTCTTAACATACAGTGGAAATGCTCTAAAGAGTTTTTTTTACCTCTTTTACTCTTTTATCTCACCAGGCTCAAGGTGGCCTCAGTCTCCCATCCTTCCAAGGTGGGTAAAATGAGGACCCAGATTGTTGGGGGCAATATGCCGTCTCTGTAAACGGCTTAGAGAGGGCTATAAAGCACTGTAGAGCTGTATATAAGTCTTAAGTGCTAGTGCTATTTTACTGTACAGCATATTGTATCCTATCAATTCTTTATACTACCAACCATTTAGGACTGTATGTGCTTCAAAAAATGACAAGGGAGCGGTGCTTTGGACTTTGAATTTTTTTAAGTGCTGCACATATTTGCTACTCGTTAAATTAGCCTGACTTTGTTCCAGCTTGTGTGTGAAAATGAACCATGGTTTATTTGATTTAACACTGTTGCATTGCCTTGACTCATCCCACCTTCTAAGACAAGGGTGTCAAACTTAAGGCCCGTGGGCTGGATCCCATGGGGCCATGCTGGAAACAGGGAAGGACTGGTCCACGGTGCCTCTGCCAGTGAAAATGGAGCTCAGCAGGACCGTGTGGCTCTCCTGAGTGCCATTTTCACTGACAGAGCACTGGAGCAGGCCATTGCAGCTGAAAATGGAGCTTGGGAGGGCTACAAGTGGCCCTCCCGAGCTCCGTTTTTGCTGGAAGCAATGCAGGAGGCCCCTGCAGGCACATCTGACACAAGTGATATCGAGCTGGCCACGTCCCACAACATCCTCCCCCCAACAACCCTGATGTGGCCCTCAATGAAATTGAGTTTGATACCCCTGAACTAAGTGATTTCTAGGAAATAGATAGGCCATCATCCTAGGCAGACAGTTGACAGAACATCTCACTTCTCCTGGAAGTGAAGAAAAACACCTTGGACAAATGGGAGCATAGCACCAGTAGCCTGTCCACGAGCTGTTTCTGCTTTAAGGAGTCCACTTATTCAAGTTCGTGTGATTTTTGAAATGGTATCATCTTTTCCTGCTACGCATGGCAGCCTGTAAAACATTGGGCTGCTTTAATGGAAGCAAGCCCAGCCTCGTAACTATCCTTCAGAGCCAGAGGCTGGATTTCGTAGTTTTATTACTCATTGATTGCTCTAAAAGTGTTATTTCATGAAACCTCAGTTCATTCACAGCATCCGTTTTTCTTCATCGAAGGAATTTTAAAATCATTCATGTTATTTCACGACATAGCACTTGGGGTATTTCCAATGAATCATCTCCATTGAATCATAAAGTAATAATTATCCAGCAATGATAACCATTTGTAAAAATAAATAGAATGAAGTAGCGGTTGCTTGTATTATGTCCCTTAATGGATTTTCTAAAAACGGATTGATTTCTAGGGCCTCAGAACCATTCAGAAATCTACTGTCCTGAGTGCTATTAATTGATCAAAATGTGAAGCTAATTGTTCCATTTCTTTCTTCAGGGTAGACACACTTTAATAAATTATTACGGAAAACAACACAGTATTGCTAATTATTGATTCCAGATACATTAGCTAGGTGGAATGGGAATGACCTTCCAGTATCCATTAGTAGTACGCCAGATCAGACTTAGAAAAACACTCATAAATACACCATAATATTTAATGAGTTGTTGACATGTTTTTAACTGCTACAGTCAAATAATGGAAAATTGGAAGACTTCCTTCAGCTGCTCTGAAGACATGTCGATCTGCCCTCACTGAATTTGAATAGAATTGTCTCTGTATATTTGAATATGGCAATGTTTTTACATTCTTATCACTAGCAGCAATTGTGCATATATGTTTTTGTTATTCTGTTGTGCTTTCTTGAAAAGTGTGACTTTTCAAGTGTCGGGGCAGGATTTTATTTTATGCAACAAATAATTTTTTCCCCTTGCCTGCTGAAACAGAATGTAGCCCTAAATAAATTAAGTGTGTGTGTGTGTGTGTGTGTGTGTGATTGGAAACCCACCTCCCAATTTTTTATTTTATGAAATTGAGATTTCAGTTTTTTATACACTACTGTTAATGATACTTAATGATTTTAGATTTTTTTTTTTAAAGGGACATTTTTCTGTTTACCTTGTGCTGCTGGGGGTTTTCTTCTGGGGTTTGTGGTTTTGCTTGCACATCTCATGTTCTTCCGCTGTTCCTCCTTCCTAGCCTGAAAAAGAAAAAAAAATAGGGATGAAATTCCTTCAGGAGGATCATTTCTTGGTATTGAACCAAAATGGTACTAACCAGAGAGGCTGCAGAACATCCAGAAATGTTTAGATAGTTGAAAAAAAGAAAGAAAACATTAGTTTAACCATATTGTAACTAATGGAAAGGTTGTTACACGTAGGTAGAAAATGTTCTCCACAATTTCTTCTCCTTTGAATAAGCAGCCTGGGAAACTCCCCTTCCTAACTTTCCAACCCTGGAACCAGTAAGCAAGTGAAGCCCCATCCGCGAACACACAGGACCATGAAATCACACACCCCACCCCACCCAGTCCACAGAAAAACTGCTCTCCACGGAACCGGTCCGCCGTGCCCAGAAGGTTGGGGGCCGCTGTCATAGAGTATTGAAAATTACGACTTTTTAAAACACAGAAGGATATTTTGCTGCAGAGCTATCATAGAAGGAAAAAAGCCCTGCTGAATGTGAGACTTAGAGTCATGTCAGCCAGCATAGGAAAATGCTTTAACTGATAATAAAACAACATGGGGTGCTGCAATCCAATGCACGTCTTCTCAAAAATAAACCCAATGGATTTATTATCAAGGAGACATGCACAGGAACTCAGTTTTCTGGCATTTACCAAGATTAATTCCAACTTCGTTCACTGGAATTGGCTTTCATGTAAGCGTGTCTAGCACCGCAATCTTGTTGAATAATTGTTGAAGGCAAATTTTAATTATTGTGGGTTTTATTATTCAGTTAGGCTCTTCTGCTGGTGGAATCGTGTCCCATGTGGGCAACAGGGCAGGGCACCCCTGATCTCCACCACCACCCCAAAAAAACCTCTTAGAATATGTTCCAGAGAGTCAGGAGACCTGCTGGAAAATGTTTGGGAGGCTGCAGGAAGAATGAAGGAAAGGGGAATAACTGGATTTCACTCTCTAAGTACAAAACAGTTATAATTCTTGTCACTTTGCTTTGAAATTAAAACCTAGCAGAAATTGCACATAGCAGCAGAAAACTAGACCCTTGGAAGTAACACAATAACAAAATAAGGATTAAAAATATTCCCATCCAGAAGCGAATCTGAGAGTGGGATATACTGTTTGTAAGCCTTTTTCTAAAAAAATTTCTCAGAATGATCTTTTTCCAAAAAGTCTTTTGAAAGTCTTTTCCAAAAAGAAAGCAGCTGCTTCTTTCATGCAAAGCTTTTGTTGGTCTCTGTATGGGGTAATTTTTAATGTGAAATTTACCGGTTTAAACTGTATTTATGGGATTTATTTTTATGATTGGGCCGTATTTTAGGGTTAGTTGTTGGCATTTTGGTGCCGTTTGGGAGAAAAGCTGGCAATAAATAAAACAGTAAGCCCTGTGACAGATCTTGCTTTTTTGAATTATGTGATTCTTCACTCTGGCATAACTATTCCCTAACTATGTGACTTGCTGCTTGAGTTTTGGATAAACATAGAGCAATAATCAGATGTGTTGTTCTTTCTCATAAAAAAGCATGCTTCCACATGACAAAACAGGATTACGTTATGGCCTTTTCTTACATGTCAATTTATTCTAGGCAGAAATTGATGTTGTTGTTGTTGTTCGTGATGATGATGATTTACCTGATTTAAGAAATCTGTCCACCCAATGGACTCTGGGCAGCTTATTACAGTGCCCTGGTGGAGCAGTGATTAAAATGCAGTACTGCAGGCAGAGTCTGCCCACATCCTGGAGTTTGATCCTGACAGGCTCAGGTTTTTTTTTTTGTTGTTGTTGTTGTTGATCCTTGTTAAACCCTTTTTGAACAGTGGTGGGATTCAAAAAAAATTACTACCAGTTCTGTGGGTGTGGCTTGGTGGGCATGACAGGGGAAGGATACTGTAAAATCTCCATTTTCTCCCCAGTCCACTAACCTGCTTTCCAGCTCCGTTCTCCTGTGCAGGGCAACAAAAGAAGACCCAAACGATCAGCTGGGACTCGGGAAGCAGAGAATAGATGGGGCGGGGCCAGTCAGAGGTGGCATTTGCCGGTTCTCCAAACTACTCAAAATTTTCGCTACTGGTTTCCCACAACTGGTTAGAACCTGCTGAATACGACCTCTGGTTTTGAACTCTTAGAACTTTTGAATATCTTCTCCGAAAGCTGAAATTCAGCAGTGGAGTCAGAGGGAGATTTACCATGGAAAGAAAGGGGTTGCTATCCACCCGCTAAGCCATCTTGATAATGGCTTGATGATGGGTTAATGGCTTTCTTCTTTAAAATAAGAAGATAGTGATCACATTGCCTGAATCATAGTATGTTATGATTTTGTGTGTATAATACATGCATACATATACACATACACTCCCAATGGAGTCCTGCTTTTTGTACTGTATTTGCAATATCGAAGCCCTGAGAAATTACAACCAGAATAGATTGCTTTTTTAAAGAAAGCAAAAAGAAAATTCCTCCCCAACCCAATTGCAGTTTAGACAATTGGAAGAAATCCTAGACTAAGCACCACATTTTAATTATAATAAACTAATTCTGTATATCTCCTAGTTTCCCCTGCTGGTGCCATTGCTTTCATTTGCATTACCCTGAATTAAGCTCATGTGAGCAGTATTGTACTGAATTTGATGCCAAAGCACCAAATTCACAGCTAAAATTAGTTCACAAGATGGGATTTTGTCCTGTTTTGCTTTGCAAAGGGCTTCAGCTCCATTCGGAAAGTGCAGGAATAGTCATGATCAAGACAGAAATGATTTTTTAAAAAGTCTTTTCAATTGGGTGTATTTTGGCCACCTTGGGAGATGAAACTGGTAGCTGTGCCAGTTCTCCTGAATATTTTAGTGGCTTTTAATATCATTGAGAATCACTGTATCCACTGGCAGTTATCTGAAGGACATTGTGTTGCAGTGGTTCTAATCCTTCCTGTCAGGACATATCCAGAAGGTGCTACTGAGGGAAGAGTGTTCACCATCTAAGCTGTTGAACTGTGGTGTTTCACAGGTTTCTATTCTGTCTCCTATCCTTTCTCCAGCAATTAGGTGGAGCTGTGGACGGCAATGCCATCAGTATGCCGATAACACCTAGCACTACCACTCCTGACCCTGCGTCACCTGGAAAGTTATCAGTACCCTTGAATACATTGCTCAAATGGTCTGGATGAAGGAGAACAATCTGAGAAGACGGAGGTGATGTTATGATAAAAAGACAAGACTCTGGGAATGAGTTGAATTTTGTATTGGATGAGATCAATACAATGGTTCTTGACTTCCAATTCCCACTTGATTTGCAAGGATCTGTTGTGATGAGACCCATCATGGCTAGTATATCAACTCTGACTCTCCTTATTTTGGTCATCACCTTGGTTACATTCCATCTCAACAATTACAGCGCACTTTATCTGGAGATACTCTTGAAAATGACCAGCAATTGGAATGGGAACAAAATATGACGAATAGTCTGCTGGCTGGTGCAAGATACAAGAATCATATGATGCAATGTATTCAGAGATTTTCACTGACTATTCATGTTCTACTGGACACAATTTAAAACCCTAAAGAGTTTAGGATCTAATTATCTGTGGTGCAACTTCTCATGTCATGAATCTACCAGGTTACTTAAATGAGTAGATCTAAAGATCTCTGTGCTACAACTATCGGATTTTCAGGGAAGGATGCAATCAGGAAAAAGATGACCCAGTCTTGGGAATAAAGTCTCTAAGAGATGATGGGAACTTTTAATATTTAACAGAATGGTAAAAACACATCTCTTTCATCGAGCCTTTAATAGTTAATTATTTTAATGACTGGTTTACTTTTTTCTTTATTATTTCACAGCTTTTATAGCTGACTCCAGTCAAGGGACACATGAAAATTTTCTAAAAACTACAACCTCAATAAATCAGAATATTTTCTTCACTTGCCGCCTTTCCCAAATGTAGACATCAATGATGTATATTTGGAGTTGAAGGCTCAGTAAAATAAAACTGTCTTCAGTTATCTTCTAAATGCCACGAAGGTTAATAATTTTAAGAATTCTTGCCTAATGAGGCCTTATCAACTGAACTGAAAAATACTGAGGTGAATCTGTCTGAATGGCTGTGTTGTTCATGCTTCATTGTTAAAGAGGAGGCCTTTAAGTCACAAAGTATTGAGTCTCGTCTTGTAGCAGGAAAAAAAGAATGGCAGATCTGCTGTCACTGTTCTGCCTTCCTCTCAGACTGCCAAGATCTGCTTTTTGAAGCCTCCGAACACTCAACTGGCTTTCGAGACAGCCACCTCATCTCATGTGGTGATTTCCAGCAAAAGACATGTGTTATTTTAACTGGGATGGCAGCATTTCATATTATCATCCTGAACAATGGTAATGGTGACAGGGCTTTTAATAAGGCTTTTGTTAATACAAGGAATTGCCACCCAGCCCGAACAGATCCTGGAAGACATACAATATTTTAAGAAAAGCATAGTAAAAAGGGCTGCACAACTTCTGGCCACAGAGTCATAAGTGTATTATAACTCAAGTTATAATCATGAGAATTTATCCAAAACTGAACATTGAATGGTATTTATGGAGAGTAGTATTCAATCACTTCATTTCGTTTTGGCATTTCAGTATAAACCAATTCAGTTCCTTTCTGGCCTTCTCTTTTCTTTTGTCCCAGCTCTGCCTATTGTTTGGAATGCATTTTCAGAATGCCACCCTCAAGGCTTTGAACCCCCAAATAGCAGGGCATTCTCATCAGGAACATCTACAAGGGCAGGGGTCCCCAACCCCTGGTCCGTGGACCGGTACCAAGCCGCAGCATGCCAGAAACTGGGTCATGTAAATAAGTGAAGCTCCATCTATAGGATGCAGGCAGCATTCGAAACCACGCCCCCTCTGGTACGTGGAAAAACCTCTCTCCACGGAACCGGTCCCTGTGCCCTGAAGGTTGGGGGATGCTGTGTAAGAGGGCATGGGAGGCAAGTGACAAAATTATGAACTGAGTTATGACCAAATCATGATGACCTGATATGAATCCGACGACTTACCTATTTCCATCCAAAATCAAGATGCCAGAACAAAAGAACAGGTGTTATCTTGTCACTATGCATATGGCATCATTTTTTCATGACTGCAGCAGTGGTAGGATTCAATTTTTTTTTTACTACTGGTTCTGTGGGTGTGGCTCGGTGGGCATGGCGGGGGAAGGTTGCTGCAAAATCCCATTCCCTCCCCACCCCACTAACCTTCTTTCCAGCTCCATTCTCCTGTGCAGGACAACAAAAGAAGACCCAGCCAATCAGTTGCGACTCGGGAGGCAGAGAATAGATGGGGGTGGGGCCAGTCCAGTGGTGGGATTCAATTTTTTTTTACTACCGGTTCTGTGGGTGTGGTTTGGTGGGTGTGGTTTGGTTTGGTGGGCATGGCTTGGTGGGCGTGGCAGGGAAAGAATATTGTAAAATCTCCATTCCCACCCCAGTCCAGGGAAAGGATACTGCAAAATCCCATTCCCTCTCCACTAACCTGCTTTCCAGCTCCATTCTCCTGTGCAGGACAACAAAAGAAGACCCAGCCAATCAGTTGGGACTCGGGAGGCAAAGAATAGATGGGGGCGGGGCCAGTCAGAGGTGGTATTTGAGCGACTCAAAATTTCCGCAACTGGTTCTCCCGAACTGGTCAGAACCTGCTGAATACCACCTGCAGCCAGCTCTAGAAACCTATGTCCCCAATACAAAACAAGGCACTGAAACCATTAGAAACCCCCCACACTTTCTAAATGAGGCAATAGATCTGCTCCTCACTTGTCACATGTATGTATCTCTTAACAGCTCTATGTTCTTAACATCTACTTCATACAGCAAACTGCTAAGGAAACTCTGTCAACCTGGTGCCCTCCATGTGCCAAGTAGGACTTCAGATATTTTTATGTTTGGAGTTCAGGTCATAAAATAGTATTCATGAAGAAATCCCAATTATGTGATATCAAATCAATTTAAATGTGAAATATAACTGGGCCTTGATTAAATGTTTGCTTATCTTATTCCAAACTGCATGTTTTGCATCCTTTTCAAGCCCTACGTGTCACCAAATTAACTAAATGTGTGCTGTGGTTGGCTTAGCTAAATATCTATTTGCTGGAATTAATTGCCTGTAAGGTTACGAAGCCTTACGCTTTACACAAATTCATTAGTTTGCCTGCTCCATAAACTCCCCAGAATATCTACTAATGGAAACCCATTAACTGAAGTAGCAGCTGTGGTCAACAGATCCCTGCCTCCATCAGATGAGGGTGAAGTCCACATCCCACCCCTCGTGTATGGGAAAGTAAGGTCAGGATTCAGGGAAGATTATGAAGACTAAACTTGTGGCTTCATATATCTCTAGCTTGTTAGAGAGCCTGCTCAGCTTCTGTTATTTTTATAGCAAGGGCTTTCCTTGCCCATCTATTCCTGTATATTTTATAATAATACCACCATGGGTTTTAAAAACACTTTAATTGCAAGTGCCTGCTTGGTACTGCCAGTGGTGACACTGGCCAGATCTATAGAGAAGCTAAACAGAGGAGGAATGTCTACAAACCTGGAATGAAAGCAGAGGTGGTATTCAGCAGGTTCTGACCAGTTCTAGAGAACCGGTAGCAGAAACTTTGAGTAGTTCAGAGAACCAGCAAATAGCACCTCTGACTGGCCCCGCCCCATTTATTCTCTGCCTCCTGAGTCCCTGCTGATTGGCTGGGTCTTCTTTTGTTGCCGTGCACAGGAGAATGGAGCTGGAAAGCAGGTTAGTAGGGTGGGGAGGGAATGGGATTTTTCAGTAACCTTTCCCCTGAAGTGTGGTGGGAATGGAGATTTTGCAGTATCCTTCCCTTGCCATGCCCACCAAGCCACGCCCACCAAGCCATACCATGCCCACCAAGCCACGCCCATAGAACCGGTAGTAAAAATGTTTGAATCCCACCACTGAATGGAATGGAAGGGTTGGTGAGATGGGAGTGATTAATTTTAGCTTGCTCTTCCCAATGATGGCAGATCAAGTGTGAATTGTTCACATGGGTGTGTTCCCCCCCATCTCTGATAGTTCCTAGGTATGTCTGTCTGTCTGCCTATCATCCCATAGTTCCTAGGTAGGTTAGTCTGTCTGTCTGTCTGTCTGTCTACCTATCTATCTATCTATCTATCTATCTATCTATCTATCTATCTATCTATCTATCTATCTATCTATCTATCTATCTATCTATCTATCTATCTATCTATCTATCTATCTATCTATCTATCAAACTTGTATGCTGCCCATCTTTCAGAAGGTTACTCCAGGCAGCTTGGAGGCATTGAATAAAATGCAGAATAAAACGTTAAAACAGTAAATAAAGATCTTGTACGAAAATTAAGATAAAACCAAGCAGGACAGAGGGAGAAATGTATGCTAGAGAGAAGATGGGGTGTTCTCTCCTCCATTAGCCACCTCCAACTTGCCACATCCCCATAAAGGCCCCAGTCTAGTTGGCATAGCCATGTCTTCAAGGCCATTTGAAGGTTAGATTTTGCAGACAATCGATTCATAGAATTTGGATCCAAGCCTAGGGTTGCATGATCCAACCGTACACTTCCTGTAGCAAATACAATTAAGTCTATTGCAGTGGTCCCCAACCATTTTGGCACCAGGGATCAGTTCTGGAAGAAAATTTGTCTTCTGTTGTCTGGGGAGAACGCTGGTGGTTTCTCACATAATCTAGATTCTGTGCATGCGCAGATGAAGCTTCACTCACTCGCCCACCACTTGCACAGCCTGGTTCATAATAGGCGACAGACCAATACCAGTCCATGACCCAGAGGTTGGGATCCCTGGTCTATTGTATTCTCACATGTCCTGGGTTATTTGCCCCTCTCTGAATCTACAACTGGAGCAGCTTTTATTTAGGTATATTGATAACCAACTGTTCTTTGGCGTTTTCAGATAGGGATCTTTCTCCTTTTGGTAGGGACCAAAACTCTTTTACTCATAGATCAAATCCCTATTAATGAGATAGAGGCACCACGTTACAGTCAGACTGCCATGCCAAATCATGCATTCCGTGGAGTTGCCTATCTATAGAGCACTATGATGGATATATTAAAAAAAAAATTCTTCGAAGTAATCTCATTCAGTTATTCCTTCATGATCTCAACATTGCTCATGCACACATAACTGTGTAGAGGATCAGTACTCTTCAGTGTGGACTAGATTCCTGATAATAAAATATGTCCTGTTTCATTAAAAAAAGGAAATAAGAGAGAGATAGGACATAATGTATTAATAAAGCTTAATTTCACATGCCTCTTTTCAAAAATCCTGTAATAATTAAATGAGGGGGGAAAAAAGGAAACAATAGAATTGATGATAGCAGGAAACAATGGAAATATGCTACCGACTAAATATATCTTCCATTATTTAAAATGGGCTGCTTTAAACAATGTATCTGAAATAAATTATAACTCTCAAACAATAAAATGGTGTTCCTATAAATCTGAAGCTACTAAGTCATCAGGACTACATTAGGAATACAGTCATCTGGAAATGTTTGTATTATTCTTTTTGTATAATATGTGTGCTTTGAAAAAAAAAATGTAAAGGACATAAACATACATGGCCAGTCACAATTATATAGACAAAATATAGTTAAGGATAGATATGAAATTATGTCTAGAGAAATATATTTAAAATCCATAGATGAATAAATCATATATGAAGTGTTATAAATACTGTCAACTCCAGTTTAATAAAAATTAGTATTTCAATTGCAGCACAGGCAGGCTAATAAATTCGTACAAAGCATAAGACTTGTAACCTTGCAGGCAATTAAGTGAAATAAATACAGCTAAACCAAGCTCAGTACTCAAGTTAGCTATTTTGATTACACTGCGACCAAAGGGTTTGGAAAGGATAGAAATATGCAGTTTTAATACAAGCAAGCATTTGGTCAAAAACAATTATAGTTCACAGAGAACTCATATAACTGGGATCTCTTCATGAGTCCAGTTAGATGGCCCAAATTGTGTGGGTTTTTTTTTATTCAGGCAAACTTACATATACATCCACTCTATTATTGCTTTCCAGTATCAGCAACATTATGTCCAGCCCATTAAAAAGAACAGTAAGCAAAACACTTTGCACCCTGGAGATAAGGGAAAAGAAGAAGAAATATAACTACAACTACCTTATATTAACACCTTTTGCTGTATTCTTCCATCCTTTACTTTCTTTGGAAACCATCCTTCTTTCAATATATTGACATCCTTTTCATATATCCTATTCATATGCTATTCATATTAATTTCCTATTCATAGGAGTAGTCCCTGACTCACGGCCACAGTTGAGCCCCAAATTTCTGTCGATAATCAAGACCGTTGTTAAGTGACCGTTGACTCATTCTATGATCTTTCTTGCCCCAGTTTTTAAGTAGGTAACATGGTTGTTAAAGTGAATCTGACTCCTCCATTGACTTTGCTTGTCAGAAGGTTGCAAATGATGATCATCTGTCTCCAGGGTTAGGGTACAACCGTAGGGTTAGGGTAACATCTCTATGAACTCATAGAGAAAAATCGATATCATCAGTCCCTCCCTTTTCTTTCTTTCCAGGTAAAATACATGAAAAAAATGTGGCCATCCTTGTATGTTACCTGGAAAGCTAGAAAAGCTGGTCTGAAAAATTCAGTGCCTTCGTAAGCATACCAATGTGCTGCAAATTCAATGATGACAATGATTTTCCTTTACGAGTTCAAGGGGATGTATCCCTAGCCCTAAGTGGGTTTAATTCTCCAATGGGATTTTTATATGTATTTTTCCTGGAAAGGTAGAAAAGGTGGACTGAAAAGGTCAGCACCCTTCTAAGCATATGTATGAACTGCGAATTCATTGGCAACATCAACTTTTTTCTATGAGTTCGTGGAGATGTAACACTAACCATAAGTGGGTTTCCCTACCAATGGGATTTTCCCCATGTATTTTTTCCTGGAAAGGTACAAAAGCCTGACTGGAAAATCAGCACCCTCCTAAGCATACCTATGCATTGCGCATTCATTTGTGACATTGGTTTTTCTCTACAAATTCATGGGGACATAACCCTAACCCTAAATCAATTTACCCATCAACAGGATTTTCCCATGTATTTTTCCTAGAAAGGTAGAAAAGATGGACTGAGAAGGACAGCCCCCTCCTAAGTTTACCTATGAACTGTGAATTCATTGGCGACATCAATTTTCCTCTACGAGTTCACGGGGATGTAACCCTATCCCCAAGTGGGTTTATCCCCCAATGGAATTTTCTTATATATTTTACCTGGAAAGGTAGAAAAGGTGGACTGAAAAGGTCACTGCCCTCCTAAGCTTACCTATGAACTCTGTATTCCTTGGCAACATTGATTTTCATTTTACGAGTTCATGGGGATGTAACCTGAACCGTAAGTGGCTTTCCCCACCAATGGGATTTACACATGTATTTTACCTTAGAAAGGTACAAAAAGGGACTGAAAATGTCAGCCCCCTCCTTAGCATATTGACGTGCTGTGTATTTTTTTGGCATAAATCCCATTAGAGCGTAAACCCACTTAAGATTAGGGTTAGGTCCCAATAAACTCGCAGAGAAAAATAGATATCGCCAATGAATTCACAGCACATAGGTATGCTTAGGAGGGCGCTGACCTTTTCAGACACGGTTTACTAGCTTTCCAGGAAAAATACATTGGAAAATCCCTTTGGAGGGTAAACTCCCTTAGGGTTAGGGTTATGTGCCCATGAACTCGTAGAGGAAAATTGATGTCGCCAATGAATTCAAAGTGCATAGGTAAGTTTAGAAGGGTGTTGACTTTTCTAGCCTTCCAGGAAAAATACATGGAAAAATCCCATTAGAGCGTAAACCCACTTAAGGTTAGGGTTAGGTCCCAATAAACTTGTAGAGAAAAACTGATGTCACCAATGAATTGGCAGTGCAAAGGTACAACCTCCCCGCCGCCACTATGGTCACGCCCACCCAGCATAGGAAAATCCCATTGGAGGGTAAACCCCTTTAGGGTTAGGGTTACATCCCCATGAACTGTTAGAGAAATATTGACGTCGCCAATGAATTCACAGCACATAGACATTCTTAGGAGAGTGTTGACCTTTTCAATCAGGCTTTTCTAGCCTTCCAGTAAAAATACATGGAAAAATCCCATTAGAGTATAAACCCACTTAAGGTTAGGGTTACATCCCAATAAACTCATAGAGGAAAATCAACGATGCCAATGAATTGGCAGCTCGTAGGTATGCTTAGGAGGTCGCTGACCTTTTCAGAAATGGTTCACTAGGTTTCCAGGAAAAATACATGGAAAAATCCCATTGGAGAATAAACCCACTTAGAGTTAGGGTCAGGGGTAGGCTGCTGGGGAGGGGGAAAAATGCCCTGCCTTGCTGCTGTGGTGCAGGAGTCCAACTAGGCCACGTCCACCATGGCCACACCCACCCAGCAACTGGGCACAGAACCCTTTGCTGAAATTTTTGATGCCCACCGTAGGATGTAATCCTTATCTTATGTGGGTTTACCCTCCAATGGGATTATCCCATGTGTTTTACATGGAAAGGTAGAAAAGGTGAACTGAAAAGGTCAGCACCCTCCTAAGCTTGTAAACTATGGATTCATTGATGACATCGATTTTCCTCTACAAGTTCATGGGGACATAACCCTAACCCTAAGTGGGTTTGTCCTCCAATTGGATTTTTGCATGTATTTTTCCTGGAAAGATAGAAAAGGTGGACTGAAAAGGTCAGCACCCTCCTAAGCTTACCTATCAACTGTGATTTCATTGGCAACATCAATGGTCATTTATGAGTTCATGGGGACATAACCCTAACCATAAGTGGATCTCCCCACCGATAGGATTTTCTCATGTATTTTTCCTGGAAAGATAGAAAAGCCGGACTGAAATAGTCAGTGCCTTCCTAAGCATACCAATGGATTGTGAATTCAATGACAACAATTTTCCTCTATGAGATCACGGGAATGCAACCCTAACCCTAAGTAGGTTTACCCTCCAATTGGATTTTTGCATCTGTTTTTCCTGGAAAGGTAGAAAAGGTGGACTGAAAAAGTCATCACCCTCTTAAGCTTACCTATCAACTGATTTCATTGGTGAGATCGATTCTCATTTATGACTTCATGGGGATGTAACCCTAACCCTAAGTGAGTTTACCCTCTAATTGGATTTTTGCATCTATTTGTCCTGGAAAGGTAGAAAAGGTGGATTGAAGAGGTCAGCACCCTCCTATGCTTACCTATGAACTGCAAATTCCATGGCAGCATTGATTTTCCTTTATGAGTTTATTTTTATTTATTTATTTATTTGATTTGATTTGCCAATTGTTTACAAGATAATAAGTATAAGTGTATACATAGTTGTGAATACATGAAATGGGTACATATAAGAAAAATAAAAGAAGAATAAGAGAAACAATGGGACAGGGTCATTGGGACGAAACCCTATCCCCAAGTGGGTTTTTCCTCCAATGGAATTTTTTCATATATTTTACCTGGAAAGGTAGAAAAAGTGGACTGAAAAAGTCAGCACCCTCCTAAGCTTACCTATGAACTGCGAATCCAATGGCGACATTAATTTTCCTTTACGAGTTCAAGGAGACATAACCCTATCCCTAAGTGGGTTTATCCTCCAATGGGATTTTCTCATGTATTTTACCTGAAAAGGTAGAAAGGGTGGACTGAAAAGGTCCTCACCCTCCTAAGCTTACCTATGAACTCCAGATTCATTGACAACATCAATGTTCATTTCTGAGTTCATGGGGTGGTTTCCCCACTGATGGGACTTACCCATGTATTTTTCCTATAAAGCTAGAAAAGCTGAACTGAAATTGTCAGCACCTTCCTAAGCATACCGATGCATTGTGAATTCAATGATGACAACAATTTTCCACTACGAGATCATGGGGATGAAACCCTAATCCTAAGTGGGTTTATCCTCCAATGGGATTTTCCTATGTATTTTACGTAGAAAGGTAGAAAAGGTGGACTGAAAAGGTCAGCAACCTCCTAAGCTTACCTATGAATTGCGGATTCATTAGTGACATCAATTTTCCTCTAGTAGTTCATGGGGATGTAACCCTAACCCTATGTGTATAACTCAAAAGACATCTAGACAATGGAGAGAAGGACCTGTACATTGACTACCATGCTGATTGTATCAAAAGTACCCACAACTCCGCATCCAACCCTACCTCATCCAACCCACCATCACTCAAAACTAGGCATGAATGCCCCTAACTACCTCAATTCCAACTACAACTGGACTTAAATGCAAGCCACTCAATGCAAGAAGCCTTGTGGATAAAATACCTGAATTTCTCCTCTTACTAAATATGGCTAAATTCGACATCATATTTGTCTGTGAAACATGGCTCAACACATCTCTCCTTGACTCCATTACCACAGTAAGAGACGATCATGTTTACCGATCAGATCGTGAAATCTGTAGAAGAGATGGTGTTGCTATCTTCTATAAAAAGTCCTTACATCTAAAAAAACATCCAAGTTACGCAGGAGATTGCTCTTCCTGAGACCATCGTCTGTGAACTGTCATTAAATATCACATTTAGATTCTTACTATGTTACACAGCCCCTGATTATGACATCAAACATGTAAACAAGCTAAATTCACTACTAACATGGGCAACATCCTGCCCACACACTTTTATCTTTCTTGGTGACTTCAATCTACCTCACATTAACTGGACCCTAAACAAATGTAAAACTGAACCCATACATGCAACCTTCTACAATGCTGTAACAAATCTGGGACTGGAACAACTAGTAACCAACAATATTAGACTTAACAACTGCCTCGATCTCAACTTCTGCAATAGTTTGAATTTAATTTACGGAATACAAATTAAAGAACCCTTTTCCAACAGTGACCACAACATGATTGACCTTTGTCTCAACATATGTCCACACAAAAATCATCACAACGACGTGATCCCCAATTATAACTTCAAAAAAGGCAACTATGATCTTATAGAGAATGATCTCTCATCCCTTGATTGGCCATTTCTATTCACTGGATGCAATACTGTTGAAGACCATTACAACATATTTTTACTTGAAGTCAAAAGAGTCATCAAACTATATGTACCAATAACAACTCCCAAAACCAGAAAAAAACAGATTATCCATAACAATAAGGAAGTTTCAATCCAAAAAGAGATCATGTTGGTGGAAAAACAAATCTGGTCACATTGCCAACTTCAAAAGCCAATATAAAAATTTATGCCACCAGATAAAGACTGAGTGCACCAATTATCACATTAAACAAGAGGAAAATCTTCTATGTACCAATTCCACCCACACGTTCTCCAATTTTGTAAACAACAAACTAAAAGACTCAAGGTCCATCCCACCCCTGAAAAGACCTAATGGTAAAGACTGCAATGATGACACCATTAAGGCTAACCTCTTTAACACATTCTTTGGCTCAGTATTTGTAAACAGCAATGGATCATGCCCAGTATTTCCTAGTCGAACCACAGACAACTATAATGATCTAATACATATCGATTTTACAGAAGACAATGTTGAAAAAGCACTACACAATCTAAAACCATCTCTATCTATTGGACCGGACGGAATATGTGCCTACTTCTTAAAAAAACTATCCACTGCCATAGCCGAACCTCTAAGCATAATCTTTAAAATATCTTTCAGGACAAGTTCCTTGCCAAAACTAGGGTCACAAGCCACAGTCATCCCCATCTTCAAAAAGGGAGACTCCAGCCTAGTTGAAAATTACAGACCAATCTCTTTATGCTGCATCACCTGTAAAGTCATGGAATAAATTATTAACCAATCCATTATCCTCCACTTAGAGACAAACAACCTACTCTCTAATAAACAATTTGGTTTCAGGAAAAAACTATCCTGTAATCTGCAACTCTTACACCACAAAAACATATGGACTACACAACTCAATCAGGGCAAAGCAATAGACGCAATCTACGTAGACTTTTGTAAAGCCTTTGATTCGGTGGTACACGACAAACTACTATTAAAATTAAAATCTTATGGTATCTCTGGACACCTGCATCAAACAGACTACAAATGGTCAAAATTGGGAGCGTCCTATCAAATTCTGTACCTGTCAACAGTGGTGTCCCCCAAGGCAGTGTTCTAGGACCATCTATCTTCATACTCTACATAAATGACCTCTGTGATCATATTAAGAGCAACTGTGTTCTCTTCGGTGATTATGTAAAGCTATTCAACACCACAGACAATACTGCTACCCTTCAAAAAGACCTCGACTATGTATCAGAATAGTCAAACAAATGGCAACTTCAAATCTAAACAAATAAATGCTCTGTCTTACATATTGGCAAAAATATTCAGAAAATAAAATACAAACTGAATAGTCAAGACCTTGGTGATGATCCAAACTCTGTCAAGGACCTTGGAGTACTCATCTCTAATGATCTAAGTGCTAGAACCCACTTTAACTACATAGCCAAAAAGGCATTAAGAGTTGTTAACCTAATCCTACGTAGCTTTTTCTCTGGTAATATCACACTATTAACTAGAGCATACAAAACATTTGCTAGACCAATACTGGAATACAACTCATCAGTCTGGAACCCACATTACATATCTGATATTAACACAGTTGATAAAGTCCAGA
This sequence comes from Notechis scutatus, assembly GCF_049901735.1. Lineage (NCBI taxonomy): Eukaryota > Metazoa > Chordata > Lepidosauria > Squamata > Elapidae > Notechis > Notechis scutatus. Next base: position 121,398,994 of record NC_142009.1, on the reverse strand, counting down.
AATATTTCACAAGAAGAGTTCTCCACTCCTCTACTTGTTGCAGAATACCTTATGCCACCAGACTTGAAATTCTAGACCTAGAAAACCTTGAACTACGCTGCCTACGGGCCGATCTAAATATAGTATATAAAATCATACATTGCAACATTCTCCCTGTCAATGAATACGTCAGCTTCAACCATAACAATACAAGAGCACACAATAGATACAAAACTCAAAGTAAACCGCACCAAACTTGATTGCAGGAAATACGACTTCAGCAACAGAGTGGTCAATGTCTGGAATACTCTACCCGACTCTGTGGTTTCTTCCCCCAAAACTTTAACTTTAGACTGTCTACTATTGACCTCACCCCTTTCCTAAGAGTTCTGTAGGGGGCGTGCATAAGCGCACCAACATACCTACTGTCCCTGTCCTATTGATTCTTTTTATTTTTCTTATATGTATCCATTTCATGTATTCATAACTATGTTTATACTTATACCTATTATCTTGTAAGCGACTGACAAATCAAATAAATAAATAAAAGAAATGTGGGTTTATCCTCCAATGGGATTTTTACATGCATTTTATCTAGAACTCAGAATAGAAAATTGATGTCATGAATCAATTCGAAGCGCATCAGTATGGTTTGGCGGATACTGACTTTTTCATTTCACCTTTTCTTTGTTTCAGAGTAAAATGTATGGAAATATCCGATTGGAGGGTACTATTAGTTTCCTCCAACTTAGGGTTACGGTTAGTTCCGCTTGAACTCAGAGAGGAAAATTGATGTTGCCAATCAATGCTTCTCTACGTAGAAAATAGAGGACATTTGCTTTCTGGCAAGGTTCAGTCATGACATGCAATGGCCTGGGGCAAAAAGTATGAAATTTACAGTGTGCTTGAAGGTATTTATGAAAGCATGTTTTCTTATGTTTATGTACTATGAATTCATTTTGCCATGGACAAATACAGAAAGAACAGAAGATTCAGAGATAAGGAAAATGCTATGGAATTCAACAGCTTCCCCCTCCTATGTTATGTGCTGAATACTGCTGCTTAAGAAGTTATATTGGAGCAATCATACATTATGGCATTGATTCTGTTCAGATAAAACTCTTTTTATTTTTGCCATTTTAAGACAGCATCACAGTTAGTGTAATCTGAAGCTACATTTTTTAAAAACCAGAATGCAGTTGCATTCAAGAGTAAAAATGTTATTAACATCAGGGAGACCGTTCCAAATTTCACACACTGTGATCTAAATAACTGCTCTTTGTGCATGCCTTTACTTAGGAGTACGCGTCACTGGACATAATTTGACAGATTTCATTGGGTCATCCTGAGAAATATTTTTAAAAACAAGTTTATGCATAAAACCCAATTGATTTGGGGAGAGGGGGGGTAAAGCAGATGATTTTTCGACGGTAGCTTCTGTTGGAGTGCACGATCAAGTTACTGATGTTGTGGAAAATATGGCTATTCACTTGTTGCCAGTACAGGAAATGGAAATCTAATGGACTGTGTCACTGTCTGTGGGCAATGTAGAAACGGTAATGAATATAAAACTGTTTCATCTAAAATGGTTGTTTCCTTGCTCTGAAGACTTTGAATGGAGATGTGGTAGAATTATCCCCCTTGAAAATAAGCACAACTTTGGAGCAGTGAGAGAAATCACAAAATGAGAGGAAATTGGCTCAGTGTTAGTGAGAGGCACAAAGCAAACCAAAAGACCTCACAGAAGTTTCCACAGCATATACAAGCAGTTTCCAAATCACGAAAGGAGTTCAGTGGCAGATGAAAAATAATGGACCCATCTTCCCACGTTTCTATGGACAATCCAAAATATACAGGCCCAACATACTCGTCTGTCCAGTTGTATCTGTACCAGCGACCCCAACTTACAACATAGTCAAAGAACTTACAAAAACGCTTAGAAATCTCATAGAGGGGAATGAATATTCTGTCAACCCCCCACTATAAGGCCTGCAGCAAAGACCTAAAAATAGAAGAAGATGAAATTATGGTTTCATTTAATGTCACAGCATTCTTCACAACCATAGATCCAGAATTAGCCAAAGAATCCATGGCAGCAGTAGTACACAACACACCTGTCTAGCCAATGAATGAAATCTCCAGAATCATGGATCCTATCAACCATGGCCTCACTACCACCTTTTAGCTTGATGGACAGATATACCAACAAATTGGAGGAACGCTTGCAGGATCATCATTCTCAGGACCAATAGGAGAGAATGTAATTTTCAAGAAATTATAGCACTCGCATACATGCAATCAACAGTATGGATGTGGTATGTAGATAATACCTTCATCATCATCGAAATAAAAAAAGAAACAATTAGAAAAGACATATGTAATGATAACATCTTCAAAGGAATATAAAGGAATTCACAAGGGAAGGAGAAAATAACACACATTGCCCTTCCTGGATATCCTCATCAGCAGAGGAAATGATGGCAAATTAGAAATGCAAGTCTGTCAAAAAAAGAACTCAGACAAGAAACCCACTTCCCACAAGAAAAACTGTGGAAGAACTTTATTCACATAAGCATAAACATAATTCAGTAACCTGGAACCCCAGAAAAAGGAAGCAGACCAAACAACACGCCTGATCATTTAATTCAGTAAAGCACAATCAACACAACATATGAAAAGGATAACACTGCCATGCATATAAAAAAAAAATCCTCAGAAATAACAGATATTTACAACCATTTGTTTAATGATGGCCCAGTATGTCTTGTAAAGCTATCACAAAATATTATGCCACCACTCTGGTATGTAATGTGATTGGGTGGTCAAATTGTGAAGAGTTGAGCTCCATTTCTGCATCCTGCTGAAGCGTCTCTCTGCTCAGGGGCTGAAAATCCTACTTGGATTTCAGACGTGAGGATTTTCAGCTGCTGAGTTGAGCCTATCTATCCCACTCCAGGCATTCAGCCTTCCTTTCCTGGGGATCCATGTGTTTGATGACGTGCCAGATAACTTAACAAATACAACCGGGAATGTTGGGATTGCGGTCATTGAGCAAAGCATTCACATGACTTCATATATAACAGACAAGATTGTGGTTGCCAATTGTGGTAATGGATTATTGTAGCCACATGGTATCAACCAACTAAAGTCCTCCAAAACATCTTATGTAAATCAAAAGACCCAGTAGCCCAAGAAGAAAAAAACATGACTATGTGGGATAGACAGGCAGAAGACTAGTAAACTGCATCTGTGGACACCAATTAGTATTCAGAAGACACAATGAATAACCCTTAATTTCACAATACACGGACAGGCTCAACCACAGTTTCAACTCAGAAAACAAAGAGTATTCTGAACCAAGCCAAATCCAAAAATGCTAAGGAATTCCTGTAAGGTGGACCAGTCAGATCAGCCATCAACAGATACAGAGAAATAAAACATAATTGCAGACTGTTCAAACAAAACAATAAAAAAACTAAGAAGGAAACCAGAAAGGTTCCCCTCCAAACAGCCAACACCCAGATAAACAGAGATTATCACCAACAAACTATCAAGCAGATAGAATTACCAAGGAGGAAACTCTACCCACTAACACAGGACAAGCAGAGATGGTATTCAGCAGGTTCTGACCAGTTCTGGAGAACCGGTAGCGGAAATACCACCTCTGACTGGTCCCACCCCCATCTATTCTCTGCCTCCCAAGTCCCAGCTGATTGGCTGGGTCTTCTTTTGTTGCCCTGCACAGGAGAATGGAGCTGGAAAGCAGGTTAGTGGGGTGGGGAGGGAATGGGATTTTGCAGTAACTTTCCCCCAGGAGTGGGAAGGAAATGGAGATTTTGCAGTATCCTTCCCCTGCAACACCCACCAAGCCCACCCACCAAGCCACGCCCCACCAAGCCATGCCCACAGAACCAGTAGTAATCGCACTGAGGGCAAGTTCTTGTATAAAAACAGGGAGCAAAGCCCACTCTCTATTGCATTGATAATGCTATCTAGTTGGGTAATGAAATGTCTGCAAGCAAACAACCAAGCTCAGAGAGCACCAAGGATTTCACAGTTCAACCTTGAGAGGTATATATAAATTCTCTGGGATATAGTTATAGCTATATATGTATGATGAACATCACCTGCTCTAGAATTTCAGGCTCCATTGAGCACACTATTCTAAATATGTCTCAGTTTGCTATTTGTCAGGGATCATTTGTGTGTGACTTGGTTCCATTTTTATTTCAACATGTGTTCTTTTAACAGCTTAGAATACATTGCTTTTATCACACTATCTGCTTTTTCAAAACACACACATACACACATACACATACAATGTGAAAAACCTTATCTGAGAAAATTGTGAATTCCAACACACAGCCCAAAGGCCGTCAAGAATCCTGCCACATCAAAGTCTGATTGAAACCCTACTGGTTCACCAGTGAGGTTTTTGAAAAGCGCTTCTGTCTGTAGGTGCGTTGTGTAAGCTCTTAATAAGTTTTTCCCATGATGTCAATCAATTCATACAAATGGCATCTACAGGCAGGAGACAACAATACAGATGATGGCTCTCATTTCAGCTCCCTCAGGACTTTGGGAGTGAGTTAGATTGACTTGGAGTGCAGTGGTGGGATTCAAATTTTTTTATTACTGGTTCTGTGGGCGTGGTTTGGTGGGCATGACAGGGGAAGGATACTGTAAAATCTCCAGTCAGAGAAGGTATTTGCCAGTCTCTGAACTACTCAAAATTTCTGCTACAGGTTTTTTTTTTTTTTTTTTTTTTTGGCTTCCCTATCTTCTTCCGATCTCTTCGCCCGCCATTAAATTTGCCGCTCCTTCTGTTGTTAACTAGGGCTGACTTTTAATGCCGGGTTTTCTCTATATTGTTCGCTTTTGGCTCCCCTTTTTGTTTTACTCACTTGAAAGCAAGGGTGGGATTCAAATTTTTTAACAACCAGTTCTGTGGGTGTGGCTTAGGTGGTGGGCATGGCTTGGTGGTCATGTGACTGGGTGGACATGGCTTGGTGGTCATGTTATTGGCTGGGTGTGGCCAACTCAATATCACTCACACTGAGGCACATATCTCCTCGCCTGGCCTCTCATGACTGTGGGGATGCTGCAACAGTCATAAGTGTGAAAAATGGTCATGTCACTTTTTTCAGTGCCATTGTAACTTTGAATGGTCACTCCACACAAGCAAAGTACCAGCAAAGGAGGGGAAAAAAACTCCAGAGAGGTTCCTGAGACAGGAAATCTAGTCCTGCCAAGAATGTAATAAGGGTTAACAGAGAGGCAGTTTCTGTAAGCAACACCAGAATGCTTCCTTCCTGCATTCCTTACAGCAGTGGTCCCCAACCTTTTTTGTACCAGGGACCGGTTTCAAGCAGAAACATTTTTTCAAGGACCGGGGGGAAGAGGAGAGAGAATCCGAGTTTGGTAGTTTGCTTGCAGACGTTTCATTACCTGACTAGGTAACATCTGATGTTACCTAGTTGGGTAATAAAACGTCTGCCAGCAAACCACCAAGTTCAGGGAGCGCCTCGGCCCTGCCTCCCTCAGCCCCATCCCTCAGGTGTCTCCCTCCCTCAGGTGTCTGCCTCGTTCCTCTCTCAGTCACTCTATCGCTCCTCCAGCAGCCCAGGAAGAAACTGCTTCAAAGAAGCCGGGGGTGGGGGGTGGGTGGCTTTCCTGTCGCCGCAGCTTCCCGAGCGCCCGTTTCACCACCCCGCCCGCCCGCTCGCGGTTCAATCCACAGTGCTCCGTTCTGCCTGCCTGCCTGCCTTCTTCGTTTCGGAGCAGCTTCGGCTGATAAAAAGAGGCGAATAGTTATTATTCTCAGCCGAAGCTGCTCCCAAACAACCAGACAGGCAGGCAGGCAGAACGGAGCACTGTGGATTGAACCGCGAGCGAGCGGGCGGGCGGGGTGGGGGTGAAACGGGCGCTTCGGGGAAGCTGCGGCGACAGGAAAAGCCACCCCCCCCCGGCTTCTTTGAAGCGAGGCGGGAGGAAACCGAAGCCGCTGAGCCACAGAGCAGGACAGGCTTCGGTTGCTTCCTCCCTCCCCTTCTTTCATTTGTGTCCTTGATCCCCGATCCCAGCAGCATTCACCGAAGGCGAAGAAAGCCGCCATTTTTTTTAAATTTTATTTTCTTTGCGGCCCGGTAAAGAGTGTTCCACGGACCGGTACCGGTCCGCGGCCCGGTGGTTGAGGACCCCTGCCTTACAGGATTAGGCCAGTAATTTCTTCTAACAACAGGTTCTCCGAACTGCTTAGAATGTTAACAAACGGTTCTAGCGAATAGGTGCGAACTGGTAGAATCCCACCCCTGCTTTAAAGTTGTTAAAGCTGTCCGTTTTATATGCACCTTCATTCCGCTGTTTCACTGATAGTATGACCATCTGTCTTCTTCTATGGACAGTCTGCCGATCGTCCTTCCTTCGTCTGCTCGATCCAGGTTCTCTCTGCTTCCCCACGCAAACCACCGCCCATGTAAATTCTTCGGCACCCCTTACACCTTTGGAAACCCTACGAGCCTCCTTTGACCCCTGAAAGGTCCCACAAAATGAAGTTTGAAAGATCGTGCTTTGCAGATAAATCTGCTCACACGTCTTGCCTCCTAGACAGCTAGCTCCGCCCCCCAGAACTGGTCAGAACCTGCTGAATACCACCTCTGCTGGAGTGCAGAGATTTCCAGTGTGTTGATGTTATATGTAGGGGCCCTTGCAGGATTAAAAGCAAAATGGCTGCTATTTTGGATAACAGAAACAGGGAATAATTTGGGGTGGGAGGGTACATCCTAAAAGAAGTGGCCACGATGGGCAGGGCAGGAACACAGTGACATCCCCAGAGCGTTGAGAGAGGGCTTTGGAAAGAGGTGTTAGACAACACTTGGAGCGTAGAATGTTCTCCAGGGCTCTCAAAGGCTGCAAGAAGCTTCTGCATAGGAACTACATTCACCCAGAAGCCCTTTCTGGCTTTTACATCTTGCCAAGCGGAGAAAAGCAAAGCAAAGCAAAGCAACAGCCCTCGACTGATGAGGAAAATGGACCCCGAAAATTTTGTTGTAAAGTTGTTAAGTGAGTTTCGCCCCATTTTACGACCTTTCTTGCCACTGCCATTAAGTGAATCCCTGCAGTTGTTAAGTTAGTAACATGGTTGTTAAGTGAATCTGGCTTTCCCATTGACTATGCTTGTCAGAAAGTCACCCGACCCTGCAACACTGCAACCCTCATACATATGAGCTCCTTTACAAGTATCTGATTTCTTTTTGTTTATCACGTGACCCTGGGGAGCTGCAATGACCTTGTGAGAAAAAAAAAAACCGGTCCTAAGTCATTTTTTTCACTGCCGTTGTAATTTTGAACCATCACCAAATGAATGGTTGTGAGTCACTTCATGTCATAACAAAGATGTGAGGAATGGAGGCCTCTTGAATCTCGTTTGTAGTACTGCTTTGAGAGTGATATTTAGGCCCTAGGCCTACTTTTAAAAACATGCCAGCTCTTTCTCTTCTTCTAGAAGCAGGGAGGTGTTCTGTCTCTTTAGGGTTTTGTCCCAGTTACCTAAATCCAGTCAAGGCTTTAATAAAAAGCTCCGTGGATCTAGCAAGACATCGCAGTGACTCTGTTGTTACATCCTCTAACCCCCACTCCTTTAACCTCAAACTATCCACTATTGACCTCACCCCATTCCTAAGAGGTCTGTAAGGGGCGTGCTTAAGTGCACCATCATGCCTACTATCCCTGTCCTATTGTTCCCATTTATTCGGACCTATTTTCTGTATTCTTACTCATGTTTATACTTATACCTATTATCTTGTAAGCGATTGACGAATCAAATAAATAAATAAAAATAAATAAAATCTTACAGCTGCTCCCTTACTCTGATAATAGAATTCACCTCTCCCGTGGCTTCTGCCACAGAAATCCTGCAGAGAGATTTAATTGCGAGAACCCCTCCCTAATCAGTAATATTTGCACACATGTCGACACTGTTATTGTTTATTTTGCTTGTGTGTCTCCTGTCTTCATGAACTGCCTATATTGTGCGGAAAAGGTTGTGTTCTATCCACACGGAAGACAAAGAGAGGAAGGGGGTTTCCTGCTGCATAGCCAGACAGCACAATGGGTGTGTTTTCTTAGGGCTCTCAATGACACATGTAACAGGAATTTAGAGTCTAAGTTTGATAGGTTTATTTTCAGGCTTTAATCATTCATTGATGGTTACACTTAATTCTTGCTTGCGCAATTGTCTTGTCTGTTTCACGGGGAATTGTGGGGAGTGGATGGGAAATGCTGTCCCGCTTAGGACAGCTACTGGAAATGCTTTGTAGACATTTTGTAGAATTTGTAGAATTTTTCATAACAAAATGGACAAATGACTGTTTTTGTTCAGTCACCAAGTGAATAGTTGTAATTCGAGGACTGCTTCCAATTGAAGTACTGTTTGAAGTTACAACAGCACTGAAAAAGGTTATTTACAAGCGTTTTTCACACTTAAGATTACTGCAGCATTCCCTGTTGTCACACAGTCAAAATTAGGATGTTTGGCAACAGTAAAATTCAAAAAAAATTACTACCGCTTCTATAGGTGTGGCTTGGTGGATGTGGTGTGGCTTGGTGTGTGTGGTAGGGGAAGGATACTATAAAATCTCCATTCCCTCCCCACTCCTGGGGGAAGGATACTGCAAAATCCCTCCCCATTCCATTCCCTCCCGACCCCACTAACCTGCTTTCCAGCTCCATTCTCCTGTGCAGGTCAACAAAAAAAGACCCAGCCAATCAGCTGGGACTCGGGAGGCAGAGAATAGATGGGGGTGGGGCCAGTCAGAGATGGTATTTGCCAGTTCTCCGAACTACTCAAAATTTCCGCTACCGGAACTCCAGAACTGGTCAGAACCTGCTGAATACCACCTCTGCTTGGCAGCTGGTTCATATTTATGATGTTGCTGTGTCCCCAGGTCCTATTATCCTCTTTTGTGACCTTCTGACAAGCAAAGTCAATGGGAAAGCCACATTCACTTAACAAACCATGTTACTAATTAAACAAATCACTTAACAATTCACTTAACAACTGTGGCAAGAAAGGCTGTAAAATGGGGCAAAACTCGCTTAACAACTGCCTTGCTTAGCCCCAGAAATGTTGGGTCAATTACGGTCGTAAGTCAAGGACTACCTGTATTACCGTTGGCAAGAATGTTGTCGCACTCAAATTAGATTCTACTAACTCCGTGACGAGGCATGTTTAGTAGAAACAATGTGAGGCTATTCCCTCACATTTGGAGGACACCCCCCCCTCAAAAAAAGAAAGCAAATACTACAGAGACAAGTAGAACGACACTCTACTATATCTTTCTTGTAATGTTTACTTGGGTCCTGGGCACTGGGACAATAGCACAGCCAAATTAAATTTTGGGTGGCACAAAGAGAAGCAGAAAAGAATAAAATGCAAAGTTTTGGTTATTTAACAGATTTAATTGATAGAATAACAGAGTTGGAAGGGATCTTGGAGATCTTCTAGTCCAGGGTTGTTAAACTGGTGGCCTGTCGACTGGACACGTCACACGCAGGCCATGCCCACCCTGGCTCTGCAAAGGCAGAAAATCTCATGACACGTCATGACATGTCACATGACACGATCGAGTTTGACACCCGTGTTCTAGTCCAACCCCCTGCTCAAGCAGGAGACCTATAACATTTCAGACAAATGGCTGTCCAATCTCTTCTTAAAAGCCTTCAGGGATGAAGCAACCACAACTTCTGAAGGTAAACTGTTCCGCTGGTTTAATTGTTCTTGTTAGGAAAGCTCTTCTTAGTTCTGGGTTGCTTCTCTTTTTTGATTAGTTTCCATCTGTTGTTTCCTATCTTGCTTTCTGGTGCTTTGGAAAATAGGTTGACCTGCCCCCCTCTGCTTTGTGGAGGTTCTTCTTTTCACTAGACTAGATACACACAATTCCTACAACCGTTCTTCAGACGACTTAGCCCAGTGGTCCCCAACCTTTTTTGTACCAGGGACCGGTTTCAAGCAGAAACATTTTTTCAAGGACCGGGGGGGGGAGAGAGAATCCGACTTTGGTAGTTTGCTTGCAGACGTTTCATTACCTGACTAGGTAACATCTGATGTTGTTACCTAGTCGGGTAATAAAACGTCTGCCAGCAAACCACCAAGTTCAGGGAGCGCCTTGGTCCTGCCTCTCTCAGCCCCATCCCTCAGGTGTCTCCCTCCCTCCCTCCCTCCCTCAGGTGTCTGCCTCGTTCCTCTCTCAGTCACTCTATCGCTCCTACAGCAGCCCAGGAAGAAACTGCTTCAAAGAAGCCGGGGTGGGGGGTGGGGTGGCTTTCCTGTCGCCACAGCTTCCCAAGCGCCCGTTCACCCCACCCGCCCGCCCGCCCGCTCGCGGTTCAATCCACAGTGCTCCGTTCTACCTGCCTGCCTGCCTGCCTTCTTCGTTTCGGAGCAGCTTCGGCTGATAAAAAGAGGCGAATAGTTATTATTCTCAGCGAAGCTGCTCCCAAACAACCAGACAGGCAGGCAGGCAGAACGGAGCACTGTGGATTGAACCGCGAGCGGCGGGCGGGTGGGGTGGGGTGAAACGGGCGCTTCGGGAAGCTGCGGCGACAGGAAAAGCCCCGGCTTCTTTGAAGCAGTTTCTTCCTGGACTGGTGGAGGAGCGAGAAAGCGACTGAGAGAGCTGAGCCAGAGAGCAGGACAGGCTTCGGTTGCTTCCTCCCTCCCCTTCTTTCATTTGTGTCCTTGATCCCGATCCCAGCAGCATTCACCGAAGGCGAAGAAAGCCGCCATTTTTTAAATTTTTTTTTCTTTGCGGCCCGGTAAAGAGTGCTCCACGGCCCGGTACCGGTCCGCGGCCCGGTGGTTGGGGACCCCTGACTTAGCCTATTTAATGCAATGTATCTTTATTTATTTATTTATTTATTTGATTTGCCAATTGTTTACAAGATAATAAGTATAAGTGTATACATAGTTGTGAATACATGAAATGGGTACATATAAGAAAAATAAAAGAAGAATAAGAGAAACAATAGGACAGGGATGGTAGGCACGTTGGTGCGCTTATGCACGCCCCCTACAGACCTCTTAGGAAAGGGGTGAGGTCAATAGTAGACAGTCTAAGGTTAAATGTAGAAGTTGGTGGTATGAAATTGCATCCAGGCAAAATAAAGGCATTCTGAATGCTGAATTAAACAGAGTGCTGGAGATATGAAACCAGGGCAAATGTAGTGGGGGATAGCGATTAGGAAAGGACAAAGAGATATGAGATGGAAGTGAAATATGAAATATATCTATTACAAATCCACATAGCTGGAAGCAGACACAATAAGAGTGATGAATTTGCTAAGACAGCTAGTGAATTAGCTCTGGGTCTGAGTAATGGTTTAGGCCTAGGAAACGATAGGAATACAGCAAAATCAAGGTGCCGCATTTACAGATATGAGAGTTGAGACAAAATAGAAGGCTATGGTGAGCTTAATGGGGAGAGGTGATATTTAACTTTATGAAAGTGTTTCTTCCAGAAGCAATATCAAGGTTTTGGAGGAGATAGCATTTCTTTTCCATTAAAAAAAAGGGGGAAACCACAAAGAAAGCAAAATTCCCCTTTGTTTCATTGCTTGTGTGGATTTTGTATTTTATATTTACACTCTATCTACTGTAGTTCTTAAAGCAAAATAACAGAAGGGAAAAGAAAGACTGATTTCTTTTTTACCTAGTTTACCTAGGTGCAAGAGGGATGCGGTGGCTCAGTGGCTAAGACACTGAGCTTGTCAATCAGAAAGTCGGCACTTTGGCGATTCGAATCCCTAGCACCATGTAACAGAGTGAGCTCCCGTTACTTGTCCCAGCTTCTGCCAACCTAGCAGTTCAAAAGCATGCAAAAATGCAAGTAGAAAAATAGGGACCACTTTGGTGGGAAAGTAACAGTGTTCCGTGCACCTTCCGGCCACATGACCACAGAGACATCTTCGGACAGCGCTGGCTCTTTGGCTTTGTAACGGAGATGAGCACCGCTCCCGAAGCCAGAAATGACTAGCACGTATGTGCGGGGGGAACCATTGTTTTTACCTTTTCCTAGGTGCAGCAGTCCATCGGTATTTGATTTACATTGTGTCTTCAATAAAAATCATTTATGGATGTGAATACAGAACCAGTTTTCATATAAAACAGCAATGCTAGAAGAGGATTTCTGCTACATTCCTTAGTGGGAAATTGTTACTGTACATCGGTTGAATTTATACAACATATTATGCTGTGAAGTTCAGTTAATGAATATTTGTACCTTCACATTTTCCTCTTCACATGCAGTTTTTAAAATGAGGTTTAGAATTCACCTTTTCACTCAGGTCTGTTAACCATCATTTTGGAGGTCCAGAAACCATCCATCCATCCTCATTGAGAGTGAGAGGGTGCCCATATAAATCAATCAAGCAGACAAGCAAACAAGCAAACAATCCTACTTTTAAACTGATTTTAAAAAATAAATCTGTGAATATAAAGTTTCTAGCAGGAGCTGAGTCACTGCAGATCTGTCTACATAAGGATGTAGTTTGGCTAAGCTACTCAGTGAGGAAGTAATCGATGAATGCAGAGGTGGTATTCAGCAGGTTCTGACCAGTTCTGGAGAACTGGTAGTGGAAATTTTGAGTAGTTCGGAGAACCGGCAAATACTACCTCTGACTGGAGAATTTACAGTATCCTTCCCCTGCCATGCCCACCAAGCCATGCCCACAGAACCGGTAGTAAAAATATTTGAATCCCACCACTGGATGAATGGATTGAGAATGATTACAGCCAGTCTAGGCTTGTAGAAGTTCTTTGTGGCTAATGCTCGTCTAATGGATACTGAGTTGGAGCATGTTGGAAAGTCTAGAGGGTTGAAGCCAGAGTTGAATTGCAGAAGTTATATTGTGAGGATACAGGGCTTCAGTTCAGACCACTATGACAGGGAAAGATATTGGCGAGGGGAGTGCTCTGGTAGGGTGTGGCTGAAGAAGAGGAACTAGCATAATGGTGCAGGCCTCGACTTCTAAGCATGTTAATCCTGGCTTCTGTAATGGTATATGAGAATGATCTTGGGAGCCAGGAGGAAGAGATGGACATTAGATGAGTAACATGTAAAAGTAACATGGGAAATGTTTTAGAAGGGGCCCTCCCTAGTTTTCTGAAGAGTGAAAGGAAAGGAGGGTAGAAATACATTCAGTTTTGCAAAATTCTGTTAATGTAACCTTACAATAAAGGCAGAACTGGTATCTCTGGTTAATGATGGACTTTACACAAGAAAATGCAACCCCAACACATATGTGGACACAGGTGTAATCTGGACATTAGATGATATGTAATCTGAAGATGGAGGATATTAATGTCTGCCTTGTGCTATGATCAAACTATAAATCACAGAAACCCTGAATGTCCACAATGAAATTAGATTGGTCTTTCCAGGTCTGGGGAAATTCCAAAGGATAGATGAGAAATTCCCTAACATTTTTACATGCAATTCAGTCTTTGCTTGGTAGATCTTTGCTTTGCTGATCCCATGTATCCTCCTTGTTCTATTAAGGAACTAAGAAAAGTGAATTGACTGAAAATACCCTTAGAACAACATTGGTGACTAACCCAAAGAGGACATGACTAAGTATTGGTAACACCTCACATTTATTTATTTTTATTTTTATTTTATTTATTTATTTATTTATTTATTTATTTGATTTGCCAATTGTTTACAAGATAATAAGTATAAATGTATACATAGTTGTGAATACATGAAATGGGTACATATAAGAAAAATAAAAGAATAAGAGAAACAATAGGACAGGGACGGTAGGCACGTTGGTGCGCTTATGCACGCCCCCTACAGGCCTCTTAGGAAAGGGGTGAGGTCAATAGTAGACAGTCTAAGATTAAAGTTTTTGGGGTTTGGGGAAGAAACCACAGAGTCGGGTAGAGTATTCCAGACATTGACCACTCTATTGCTGAAGTCGTATTTCCTGCAATCAAGTTTGGTGCGGTTTACTTTGAGTTTGTATCTATTGTGTGCTCTTGTGTTGTTATGGTTGAAGCTGAAGTATTCATTGACAGGTAGGACATTGCAATGTATGATTTTATATACCATGCTTAAGTCAGACCGAAGACGGCGTAATTCAAGGTTTTCAAGTTCTAGAATTTCAAGTCTGGTGGCATAAGGTATTCTACAATGAGTAGAGGAGTGGAGAACTCTTCTTGTGAAATATTTCTGGACTTTCTCAATTGTGCTAATATCAGATACGTAGTGTGGGTTCCAGACTGATGAACTGTATTCGAGTATTGGTCTAGCAAATGTTTTGTATGCTCTGGTTAGTAGTGTGATATTACCAGAGAAAAAGCTACGTAGGATTAGGTTAACAACTCTTAATGCCTTTTTGGCTATGTAGTTGCAGTGGGCTCTAGCACTTAGATCATTAGAGGTGAGTATTCCAAGGTCCTTTACAGAGCTTGAGTCATCAACAAGATCTTGACTATTCAGCTTGTATTTTATTTTCTGATTTTTTTTGCCAATATGTAAGACAGAGCATTTATTTGTTGAGATTTGAAGTTGCCATTTGTTTGACCACTCTGATACATAGTCAAGATCTTTTTGTAGGGTAGCAGTATTGTCTGTGGTATTGAACAGCTTTACATCATCAGCGAAGAGAACGCAATTGCTCTTAATATGATCACAGAGGTCGTTTATGTAGAGTATGAAGAGAGTTGGTCCTAGAACACTGCCTTGGGGAACACCACTATTGACAGGTACTGGATTTGATAGTACGCTCCGATTTTGACCATTTGTTGTCTGTTTGCCAGGAATGCTTCTATCCAGTTATTCAGTTGTCCAGAGATACCATAGGATTTTATTTTTAGGAGTAGTTTGTCGTGTACCACTGAATCAAAGGCTTTACAGAAGTCTATGTAGATTGCGTCTATTGCTTTGCCCTGGTCGAGTTGTGTCGTCCATATGTTTTTGCAGTGTAAGAGTTGCAGATTACAGGATAGTTTTTTTCTGAAACCAAATTGTTTATTGGAGAGTAGGTTATTTGTCTCTAAGTGAAGGATGATGGATTGGTTAATAATTGATTCCATGACTTTACAGGTGACGCAGCATAAGGAGATTGGCCTGTAATTTTCAACTAGGCTTGGGTCTCCTTTTTGAAGATGGGGATGACTGTGGCTTGTGACCATAGGTTAGGCAAGGAGCTGGTTCTGAAAGATTTTTCAAAGATTATGCTTAGAGGTTTGGCTATGGCAGTGGATAGCTTTCTTAAGAAGTAGGCACATATTCCATCCGGTCCAATAGATAGAGATGGTTTTAGGTTGCGTAGTGCTTTTTCAACATTGTCTTCTGTGAAATCGATATGTATTAGATCATTGTTGTTATCTGTGGTACGGCTAGGAAATACTGGGCATGATCCATTGCTGTTTACAAATACTGAGCCGAAGAATGTGTTAAAGATGTTGGCTTTAATGGTGTCGTCGTTGCAGTCTTTACCATCAGGTCCTATCAAGGGAGGGATGGACCTTGAGTCTTTTAGTTTGTTGTTTACAAAATTGTAAAAAGCACGGGTGGAATTGGTGCTTAGAAGGTTTTCCTCTTGTTTAATGTGATAATTGGTGCATTCGGTCTTTATCTGGTGGCATAAATTTTTGTATCGGTTTTTGAAATTGGCAACGTGACCAGATTTGTTTTTCCGCCAGAGTGATCTCTTTTTGGATTGAAGTTTCCTTATTGATATGGGTAATCTGCTTTTTTGTTTTGTTTTGGGAGTTGTTGTTGGTACATATAGTTTGGTGACTCTTTTGACTTCAAGTAAAAATATGTTGTAATGGTCTTCAACAGAATTGCATCCAGTGAATAGAGATTGCCAATCAAGGGATGAGAGATCGTTGTGTATAAGATCATAGTTGCCTTTTTTGAAGTTACAATTGTAAACATACACAGCTTCAAGAAGAGTAACAAAACAAAAACTTATACAGCACTTATTCTGTATAAACAACTCCAGGCATACCAGATGAATTTGTGGTTTCTGATATTTGAAGAACAGTTGTGTAGAGATCCTGCTGTGTTACATTTAGAGAGGACCCATGCTTTTGCTGAAAAACATGCTGGTGCTCTATTCAAAACTGAAGCTTCCCATTTTTCTGGCTATTGTAAAAACCAAACAACGTGCCACCATCCTTACTTGGTTCTGACCTCTGTGTCAAAACTTGACCAGGTTGATTTGAAACTCCTGCTTTATGATGTTCTGCCATAAGTAAACCCAAATGATGATTTGTCCAAAAATGAATTTAATTATAATCTTAATTATGCCTCAAAAATCATTTACATTGAGCTTTTCACACATTTATTTAAAGGGAATTGGTGTAATTGGTTCTAAAACAGTGTATCCTCAGAAAGGTCATCATTACTATTTAAATCGGATTAGTTGTCCAACTCTTGGAACAAATATGACAAGTGAAGGCAAAGTCATATTATGGACAAAGCAAGCCATTGGGAAACTCCTGTGCATGTCGTTTTCAAATTAAATTGAACAGCAAAATATTTATCAGCTGAAAGAATCTAATTGATTGGCAAAGTGACATTTGAGGGAAAGAACAGCCCCAGTATGAATGTCAATGCATTGCACCAGTTTACACAATCACTTCTCCAAACAGATTAATAATACTATTTGGAAGGTCAAGTAATGAGTACTTTATTTTTTAGGGGAAAAAAACAATTGATAAACCTTCACTGTGCATGTTGACACCTGTTTGTCAAATGAGATTCTTATAAATAGAAAAACACAAAACATCTGCATCCTTGTGATTGAGTTTGAGTCTATTACCTGACAAGTTTTCTTGTCATGGCTGTTGATATTCTAGTCAAATATAATCCTGGTTCTTTATTAAGGGGAATAATAAAGGCCTAGCCAACTTATTTTTCTGTCAGAGTAACATATGGAATTTGGAGCCCTATTACAGATACAAACTAGCTTCATCTTTGGGGACCTCAGCTTTTCTTAGGCAATAATAGGCCTATATAAAGCTGTAATTTGCAATCCAAATTTAATTTTGAACTTCATTTCACTAAAAATGAAAATTAATGTAAGAAGAACTTCCCTATTTCACATGTACTTTCTATCTGCAACATGTTCTGTTTTGAGTTCATGCCCATAATTTAATTTTTAAAATGCAAATGGAAATTGATGGACATTTTAAAGCTTTATTTTAGCATTTCATTGTGCAGCACATTTTAGCAAATTACATTTGGATTAAAGTCATTGGTGCACCATGCAAAACAAGCCTATTATATCAGTGAGTGCACTGGACACCTCTAGAATCATTTTATTTCAAAGGAGGTAACTTTTAATGAAATCTTGCTTCACAGAATTTGTATGAGTATGAGCATTAAAAATGTAATAAAAAGGCTTCACTGGGAATCCTACGTAGGAGGAGAAATAAGTTGTTTATTGTTCTTCATTATCAAAGAATTTCAAAGTATTGAATGTATTCTTCTCATCAGTCCTCAAGCATAGTTTCTGGAAGTGCCAATAATAGTTCCCGGGAACTCCTCTCAAACTTGTCCTTTATCTCTTCTATTGCTGTGATCAAAGCTACATCTTGGTCCCTGCTCGATAGGCCAACAGCTTGCCTATTGTTCTTTGGGATCAAATTGAGAGAAGACATGAGAAGACATGCAGAAAAGATAATTAGATTTGGCATAAGACTGACACTCGGCTACAACTTTCTCTATACACACACAGCGGTTTTTCTCTGTTCTTGATGTAACCAGAAAGCATTGTTGTCAGCTAGATTTAAAATAGAAGGCAAGGAGTTTTGCTAATCATAATTTGATAAGTGCAAATTATGGATTAGCATCCATACTTGAACTGCAAACATGGTGTAGACTGATTTTGCAGTCCCAGTCTATGGGATAGCTTGTTATACATTTTGTCCAAATCAATTGTATTGGAAAGGAGAGCTCACAAAACTATGAAGGAGATATAAAAATGGAGACAGATGCAGATGACTGATTTGGATAGCACTAGTCCACAGATTTCCTTCCATTTTTGGATGGAGTTGATCTGATCAAAGTTCAGCTCACATAAACTACACATAGTAATATTTTAGACTATTGTAACTCTGATAGTAATATTTTAGACTATTGTAACTAAGGTGTAACACTATTGGGTTTTATTTTGTAAGTCTCTCAAGAGCTGCAGTACCTAATCCTAACTCCACTTCTGGTTCCCTGCTAATGTGGATTACCCTACTGATTGCAGCATACTATCAGCTATTGCAAGAAATACCAATGTATGTAATTCAAATATGAATAGTTTTGGGCAGTGGTGGGATTCAAATAATTTAACAACTGGTTCTCCCAGGGTCAGGTTGGCTGTCGTTGGATGTGCGACCCATTCCCATTCTCCAGCTCCATCGCACATGTGGAACCAAGCCTTCCACGATGGCCAACCTGACCCTGGGCAAACCAGTTGTTAAATCACACACCCACCCACTATCAAAGTGGATTCTAGGTGCTGCGCTGCAATGGAGAAATAGACAATGCAGTGGCTGGCATGAGGGGAAGAGGAGGAGCAAGGAGAAGAAAGAGGAAAAGCAGCCTTCCCCTTCCCTTGTGCTGACCACTCCGTTGTGTAGCCGGTGTGTGTGTGTGTGTGGTAATTTAACAACCGGTTTACCTGAACTGGTGCGAACCGGCTGAATCTGACTTCTAGTTTGGGGGCTAAATAGGATTGCAGTACAGCATGTGAAGGACATACCTATATGTATGGACATGACCAGTGAATGACAGAAATAAGATGGAGTTTTACAGTGTCTCCCACAAACGCCAGTATTTCTTTTTCAATCCGTGAGCAGTCTTAAGTAAATTTCCATATAACCAGAGATCCTCTGGCCTATTCATGGTTTATACAGACTGTTTATCAGGCCCAAGCAACTGGATCTACATATGTATAATTCAAGCTAACTTCTTTATTACATTCTGCCTATTTTACAGGATTTCCACACACCCCCGACTGCTGCTTTCTTTGGGGAAGAGATGGATAAAACTCTATGGAGTTCGGGAGAGGGGGCTCAGTTCTGGATCTCTTATGGTTATGCAAGGAAAGTGACTTTCTCCCTGCATGGCTGGAAAATACCCAACACCATTGCAACTTTAGAGGACGTAGTGTAGCAGAAGAATTGATCCTAAAATATGTTTGAAGCAATGCAGTTTTCATCATTTTGATTAACATCTCCCCCCCAGTATGTAAAGCTACAATGATCATGCTTGATAAGAGTTCTGGTAATTGTAATCCCAACACATTTGGAAGGGAACCCTGATCTAATAAGTCTATATCAGGGATCCCCAACCTTTTCGACGCCGCGGCCCGGTTCCGGCGTCAGCTGGCGCCGCGACCGGTTCGGCGTCAGCTGGGCGCCGCCATCTTTTTGACGAAAAATCACTTCCGGTGACATCACGGAAGTGATTTTCGTCAAAAAGCGCGCCAGCGCTGGTGAGCTTTTTCGGGTAGAAATGGCTTTCTACCGGAAAAGCTCACCAAGCGCTGGCGCCACCATCTTTTTTGACGAAAAATTGCTTTTTTTACCAAAAAAAGATGGCGGCGCCCAGCAACCAACCCAGCGGACCGGCGGTTGGGGACCCCTGGTCTATATCATTCAGCTTGATCAGCAAAGAATGCAGTTATTGTATGCAAAGGCTATAATGTCTCTCAGGAAAAAATACTACTGTATGCATAATTTTCCATGGAAATCAGAGCAGGTACAGTTATTACCGAAGTGATCCAATTATTAGAGCTGATTTAATTGCCAGAAAATTGCACTGTTTGTGGACCTACCGTGCCACATCTCTATATATCTATTTAAAGAAATGTTATCTTTTATAGAAGAAACCATTGAATCTTCCTTTTGATGTCTCAATGAGTATTTTTATGTAGAATATTTACAAATGAAATCAGAAAAGGTGCAAAACATATGTATCCGCATTAACATATTTTAATAATAGCAGAAGACCATGATTTTTAGTCCCATCTTAGCCATGAAAGCCAGCTAGGTGACTTTGGGCCAATCACCCTCTCTCAACTCACTCCCCTCACAGGGTTGTTGCTGTGGGGAGAATAGGAGGAGGAAGAATTATTAGATATATTCACCATCTTGAGTTAGTTATAAAAAAATAAAAATAAAGGTGGGATAAACATAAGTAGCAAAACATAGATCCCTCAGTTATTAAAGACATTTGTACGTATGTATTACTTTGTGCGGGGATGCGGTGACTCAGTGGCTAAGACACTGAGCTTGTCGATCAGAAAGGTCAGCAGTTTGGTGATTCGAATCCCTAGCGCCGCGTAACGGAATGAACTCCCATTACTTGCCCCAGCTTCTGCCAACCTAGCAGTTCGAAAGCATGTAAAAATGCAAGTAGAAAAATAGGAACCACTTTGGTGGGAAGGCAACAGTGTTCCATGTGCCTTTGGCATTAATCATGCTGGCCACATGACCACGGAGACATCTTCGGACAGCACTAGCTCTTCGGCTTTACAACAGAGATGAGCACAACCCCCTAGAGCTGGAAACAACTAGCACGTATATGCGAGGGTAATCTTTACCTTATGACTTTGTGCAACTTTCTGTATGTCCAAGATGGTTAATATGGCAGTGGTGCAAAATATTTGCTTTGAATTGATGTTATTGTGCAAATTCTGTAGAGGAATACTGGGGAGAATGTGGTTAATGAGGAGAGGAGATAGAAAGAGAACTAGTGGGAATACGAAGCCGTATGAGGCAATAGACAAATCAAGCGAAAGGCAAACACCAAGATAAGTAATAGACCTGAGGAGATTACAGTAGTTTCAATTCCCTGAATTACATTTGACAAGTTGCAGTTCTCACTTTCTCCTTACAAGGTTGTTTTGAGGATAAATTGAAATAAACCGTCTGTGCTGTCTGGAAGGGTGTGTATGTGTGTGTGTCAAATAATTAAATAAAATCATTACAAAGTGTGAAAAGCAAATGGGGAATTTCCATCTCAAGCTTTCAAAATCTTGACTCTAACTTTCAGATGTCCTTTGGAGAATGAGTGCTAACAAGGCAGATCGTGTGTTTGTTGAACTTTTGTTTATTCAGAAGAATCACACAGCCAGTTGTAATGTAGATTAGCCTCATGTATTTTAATGTTTCCCCTTCCCCCAAAGCTACATTGTTCAACAGTGCGGCAAAAATATAAAGAGGACAACTGCTACCCATTTTGCTTAAGCAACTATAGTGTTTGCTCATTGACAGTTCTCAGGATGGCTCTTGATGCAACTAGTTCTGCTTCCATAAACAAGTGCATTTTTACACCTACTTCATTATATTCCCATATTTATCAAGGCAGATGGATCGATAAAAGTATAATAATATCACCATATGGAACTATAATAGTAGAAACCATCCAGCATTAGCTTTCTCAACAATGCAGTTTTGAAGATAATTGATCCTAAGAGTAAAAATCCAGAACATTTGGACAACGATGGGGACTTCTATGTTATACAGATTACTATATAATCACTGTTTCATATTATTCTTAGCCCCTGGGGGGCAGCAAACTATTACTGGTAAGGAGAACTCCATACTGATGGTGAGGGGTAGGCAAACCATTAAATAATATTATTGATAGGGACAGAGTTGCTCAGAATTTGCTGGCTGCATACTCAGTAAACAATCAAGAAAGTCACCAGTTGGTTTTAACAAAACATTATTTCAAGATATATGTCAATGATTCTAATACAGTTGACTGAGGAATGCAGTATTCCTTTTCTGGTGGTGAATATAAATATCCCATATTACTGTAGGAATGCATCAGCGATTGTTCCTCCTATACGAGTAATGACATGATTCTGCGGCAGCCAAAAAAGCCAACGCAATCCTAATTTGCATTAATAGAGGAATACAATCAAGATCAATGGTGGTACTAATACCATTCTATAAAGCTTTAGTAAAACCACTTAGAGTACTGCATCTAGTTTTGGACATCACACCATAAAAAAGATGTGGGGACTCTAGAAAGTACAAAGAAGAGCAACCAAGACAGTGGTGGGATTCAATTTTTATTACTACCGGTTCTGTGGGAGTGGCTTGGTGGGCGTGGCAGGGGAAGGATACTGTAAAATCTCCAGTCAGAGGTGGTATTTGCCGGTTTTCCGAACTGCTCAAAATTTCCACTACCAGAACTGGTCAGAACCAGCTGAATACCACCTCTGAACCAAGATGATCAGGGGATTGGAGGCTAAAATATACGATGAGCGGTTGCAGGAACTGGGCATGGCTAGTCTAGTGAAGAGAAGGACCAGGGGAGACAGGATAGCAGTCTTCCAATATTTGAGGAGCTGCCACAGAGAGTGGAGGAGGAGGGGTTCAAGCTATTTTCCAAAGCACCTGAAGGCCAGACAAGGAATAATGGATGGAAACTGAACAAGAAATTTACTTACAGTGAAAACGATCAACCAATAGAACAGCTTGCCTTTAGAAGTTGTGGGAGCTTTATCATTGGAAGCTTTCAAGAAGAGATTGGACTGCCATCTGTCAAAAATGGTGCTTGGGTGGGTGGCTGGGGTTGGACTAGATGACCTGCAAGGTCCCTTCCAACTCTGTTAATCTATATGATAGAATGATTCTGTAATCTGTATGATCATGCACATAGAAATTTTACAGTTTATGGAATCCAGGCTAAACATACAAACTACGTTCCTTTTGCAAATAAAGCCTGTGTAAGATATCCGTTGGTGAATTATCATTTTATATAATTAACCACTTTGTGTTTCTGTGACTGTGGCTAGGATGTATTATTTTAAAGCTCAAGGACTTAATTTTTTTCTGTGTGTATGTTTCTTGCATATACATTATTAGAAGTAGTCCTTCATTTATAGATAGCTTGTTTAATGATCAGTCAAAATTACAATGGCACAGAAAAGAGTGACTTATGACCATTTTCACACTTATGACGATTTAAAAAAAAAAAGGATTGAAGCGGCAGAGAGTTTTCCATATTTCTTTGCTGCCCTCTAAAAGTTATCCAGATTTTTTTTACAGGCTGTAAAATGGAGATCTATCTTTTTCTTTCTGGGGAAATAAACTTTTTTTTTTGGCTTTCGTCTTTACTCCCCATTTGTAAAATGAGAACCATCAATTTCATTGTTGATTGACCTGATAGTCTAAACAATTTGATTGCTCCAAAGCAGCTTACAGACGGAACTCTGCAAGTGAACATGTACAATGACACTTCTGCAGAAGAAGTCAGTTGCTGCCAATCTTTTGCTTTATTCTCTCCTTGCCCACAAATCAGGCCCACCATTTGCATCAGAATGTTATACTGGAAAATGAGCTATTTGCTCTCACAGTAGATTTTCTAATGAAACAAATAAGAAGGCTTCGGTCCGCTGGGGTATTTGTTGACATGTGGGCAAAGGTCTGTGTTGCGCCAATCAATCACAGTAATACAACGCAAATAGTGATAGAAATCTCCCCCAGGGTACTCTTGGAAAAGCAGGTTCATTTAAAAATACAAATTGCTACTCAATTTACGTGGGGCAGCAGTCAGCATGGGAAAGGTCACATCTAATTTAGGAGGAGGAGAAGGAACAAGATGAAAAGTGGCGCATGCCTTTGTTCTTGGAAGAAATCTCTTTTTGTGAAGGATGCATACATTTGAAGTATCATCGCCACAGCCTTACACATCTGGCTTATTTTGTTAAAACTCCTGAAATTATATATTGATAGATGTGTATTCTAGTGACCAGATAGATTCTTTTTTTCTGTAGCAGCCTTCTGAGATTTCTAAAAGGGAAGGCAACCAAGTGTGTGGTGGGGGGAGCAGTCAAAGTCATCTAGATATTTTTATGGCCAATGGGGTGTTTGAATATAAATTTCTTTCGTTTCGCTGTTCTGTCACACTGATTCTCGGTATGAAACCACCGAAGATACAAAGGTATAAAGTGTGTTTGAAACTTCTTTGGCGATTCGGGTTCATTCAAGGCACTTTTTCCCAGTTGTAAAAAAATGGGGGGAAGTGGCTGGGATGAATTCCAGCCAAAGCTTGGATAATAATGTATGAGTCTTTCTTGTAGCAACTATCTCTCGAAATGAGAGAGATGTTACAGTACGGAGTCTTCCTTCCTGGAGGAAATGTAAATATCCACCTTATTCACAAAAGGGAGGGGGGAGAACTACAGGTGGTTATTCAACAGCCCTGTAGCTTATCTGAAAATGTAAGGTAGCTGTTTCTTAATTTTAAAAAATTAAGAAACAAGTTTAAGTAAGTTACATTCACTATTTTTATACCTTGCTTTAGTTTTAAGCCACACAGAATTTGTAAGTGAAGTGTGTGTTTGTGTGGGGTGTGTGTGTAAATCAGGGAAGTCAAACTCAATGCCTGGGGACTGGAACTGGCCCATGGGGTGCTTAGATCTGGCCTGTGGGGCAACCCTGGAAGGACCGGCCCACAGAAACTCTGCCAGAGAAAACTGAGCTCTCTTTTCGCTGGCAGAAGGCCGCCCCAGTCGAAAACGGAGCTCAGGAGCCCGTTTTCACTGGCAGAGCACTTGGGCCACCACAGATGCCCCCGACATGAGTGACATCAAGCTGGCCATGCCCACCCCAGCTCCCCAAGGTCAAACACATCCCTGATGTGACCCTCAATGAAATCGAGTTTGACACCCCTGGTGTAAATCAACATGGCAAAAAATAAATTTTAACTGAAGATCTATAACCCAGGTTTGGGCTGAAACAATTAATACACTTTCTTCGTGCTTCTTTTATCTCTTATCTTTCTCTCCAATACAGCTCTAGCCTTCATTCTTCCCCTGCTTTCTGCCCCCAATCCTATTTTCCTCCAAGACACCATCTGCAGTTTCTCTAGTTTTCCTCTTCTGACATCTTGTTTTCGATAGATGGCAGGCCCTAACTTCAGAAAATGAGAGTCTTAAGGCAGTGTTTCACCTGAGGGAATACATTTGAATTAGTGATGCCCAAGTTGGCTGATGCCCAGTCCAGCCTCATGAGTCTATGATTTTATGAGTCAACTGAAACAAATTGATAGAAAATTTCAGGTGAGTCTTTTTTTTTCCTAACTCCAAAACAAAAGACAGCTTGTTTCATACTTACTCCCAAGGACAAATATTTATAACAATATATACTGTCTGAAAACTGAAATGATCACATCTCCCAGAAAATGATTTGAAATCTGTTTAAAGCACACATATAACCATCCATTTTGTTCCAAATTCAGGGTGGCTCACAACCAAAACATTTATGCACAACAGAAATATTAAAACCGCAAAGATCCAAATCAAACCAAACCAAACTTTGCCTAACTTTTACATGCAGCCCACAACAAGTTCACATCATCTATCTCAACAGTTGGGGGTGGGGACCAGATTTTAAGTGGTCTTTGGAAAGTTGAAAGGTGGGAGACCTCCCAAACCTCAACAGGAAGGGTATTTCATAAGTTAGGGGCTGCTAAGGAATAGACATGCTGCTTAGGTCCTAGAGGATGGCAACATTTGGAAGCGGGGTGTCTAGGAACATGCCTACCCCATCCATTCTGGTAGTACAGGCAATTGTCCCTAGGGAGAGGTGCTCCTGCAGATAACCTGGATCTGTGTCTTATAGCGCTTTAAAGATAATAACTAGCACCTTGAATTATACCTGTAAGGAAATTGGAGTCTCTGTGCCCATTCAGCCTTGCACTTTGTCTTCTTACAGCAATGCTCTAGGTATCTCTGGTGTTGTTTCATCTCTACTTGGTAAACCATGGTGCTCTATGAAATCCACAGACATGAGAGTCTGCACAGGCCCTGTCACCTGCTCCTTCCAAACTGTGACAAAGGCCTCTGCCAAACTGGGTGCCAGAGCTTCAGGAAAACTCATAAACATCCTCTGAAACTGCATAGGTCCATCGGGCACCGGGGAGACGACCAAATAGGTTCCACCTCCTTGTGGTGAGGGGCTGCTATAGAGAACTCTAGGACCAAGAGAGAATGTTCCCTCTATGAAAATGTCCTCCAAATCCTGATCATGATGCCACTGCCCTGAGGCAAACATCAGATCTAATGTGTGACTCCCTGTGTAAGTAGGACTATTAATAAATGGGGCCAGGTCCATAGCTACCATGGTGGCTATGAACGATGCTACCTCAGAACCTGGATCATGGTCCATGGCTACCACAAGTTGCCCCAGAACCTGAAACCTAAGGAACCCCATTCCCAAACCAGATACAGAGAACAGGAGTACAGGCAAGGATGCTGCTAGAGGGCAAGGAGAAAGGTAGGTGAACAGCAATCCCCACTGAATCCTACAGCCCAACCTCACAAAGAGAATCTCACATCTGGCAATGTCTATGGTGGGGCTCCTAGTGGCCCCCCAGAGCCCCATGAAGAACAACAGCCATACCCTCACTCCTACTCGAAACCCAGAAAGACACATTTCAAAGAGGGGACTATCCCTTTCACCAATGCCCAACCAGGTCTTGATGATGCAAGCCAGTTGATTCTCTCATCCATGATCAGATCATGGGTGAGAGGGACTTCATTACAAGCCCACCTGGCAGTAAACAGCAGCAGCCAGAGTCACAGAAGCTCCAAAAACCAGATCTCAAAGTTAAGCACAGGACCCCGTCCCGATACTCACCACCAACAAACAAGAGCAGGAAAGTAGAGACCAGCATCCTCTGGCCCTCCCCTTCATTCAAACCAAGCTCTCCTTTCTACCTTATTCGATTCAATTCCGCCCCCCCATCACTCTGCTCTCACCCAGGTGATAGGGAAACCTCACTTTCAGTGGTCTCCACAGGTAAATTCCCTCCCCCCCAAGTTCAGTTTCTCACTGCAGAGTGGTAGGAAGCCTCGCTACACACTCCCTAAATCTCAGTCTATAAAGTGGTGTTGGCAGATGCAGAACTAATTCAACTTGAGTACCAGCAGCTGTGAACACTGCCCAGTCCAACTACTTTGGGATCTTCATCTCCTGCAGAACAGGGGTGGGATTCTACCGGTTCAGACTGCTTTGGGAGAATCGGATGTTAAAATTACATCTGATTCAATCGACGAGCTGGCCCTGCCCATCTATCCCCTCCCCTCCCAGGAGTCTCAACGCAGCTCATTTTCAATAGAGGTAAGTGCAGGGTCCACACAGAGGCTCTGGGAGGGGAAAAACAGGCCTTCTGGAAGTTCGGAAATGGGCTTCTTTCCAGCTTCCAGTGGGCCTCCAGAGCCCGGCAGGTTTCACCCTCCCAGAGGCCTGGGGCAAACCTCTGGACCTTTGGGAGGGCAAAAACGGCCTCCCCAGGCTCTGGAGGCCCACCGGAAGCCTAAAACAGGAAGTTCCAGTAGGCCACACCACCATAGTCATTCCCACCCAGCAATTAGGCAGCGAACCGGTTGCTGGGATTTTTGAATCCCACCCCTGCTGCAGACTCCAGGCAGATGTGGTCCAAACAAAGATAGAAAGCCACTAAAATGGCCAATGACTCATGTGGCAAGTCAAGCAGCAGCTGAAGGGACACAAGTCAGCTTTCACATATCACTGCTGACTCACTCCAGCTCCCATTACCTGTAAGTGCCTAGCTAATAGAGGCCCCCACACTACTGAGGGGAACCCCTATCCAGGAATGGTCATCATATACACCTGCAGTCCACCAGTGCAGTAAGCCTCTGTCTTCTCTGTTGTCTCCCCTTGTGTAGCTCCAAGATGGAGGGCAGAGAAGCTCTGTAGCCTGCTCTACCATGCCACCTGCCATGTTTCTGGGACCTGTCCCTGCACCACTTGTCAGCAGAGCAAAAAACAACTAATTTGCAGCACCACCAAATTCCCCCAACAGGCAGTCCACTATTTTCATATCCCTGCAGCAGAGAAATTCTTGCCAGCTGCCACTCCACTCCTTTGCCATCCAGGGAGACCCCAGCAGTGCTGCATCGTTGCCTGGCAGTCCACTGCTGTGCCTCCAACTGGCTGCACCACCACAGCTTGTTGCTACCCCTCCAGATACTCCACCATTGTTGGTCCCCAACTACTCCAGCCAGGACCACCAAATACCTCCATGCACCTCTCACAGTTTCAGCTCCCAATAACAAGCTGTGCATTCTCCCCATCACCAACTATTCTGCTCCTGCAAATCATCTAAAGTAATTGCAACTATTAATGCCCCTTTATGCTAAACACATTCCTCACTTCTCTTGGACTTAAACATCAATTTACCTTAGCTTCTTTGGAGATTACAAATTGCTGAGAGACCACAATGTGGTCTAATTTGGAAAAGCAGTATTGTGTGCTCCTCCAATGTCCACCCTGATATATTGTTCTTTTGACTATAGCTTATCCTAATCTTTTCTGTAATCATTCTGGCAAACTTATGGCAAAAACAATTCAGCCTTGCAGGTGCAATTGAAATAATTGTCACCACCTTTCTCTGCAGTGTGGTACTTTCACAAGACTTTAATGCTGTTTTCTCCGCAGCAAACTGCTTTGCCAATGTGTTGCTAGGATAAGCAATTTGCTCCTAGTGTTGCTGTTTTTAAATGTCGCTGGTTCCCAGCTTTAGTTGTCTGGTTAACTACATCCCTTTCAGAATTTGTCTTCTAAACAATTTGAACAAGAGATGAAAGAGCTGCAGTGTCCTGCCTTTTTCCAGAGGCTATCTCTTCAGGTGAAGAGCTCAAACTTCCTGGCAGCAAGCCGCAAATTGTACCTGGAAATCCATGTCCTGGTTGCTTCCATCAGGAACCCTGATTGGATCAGTTCAGCTGAAAAGGGCTTCTCCTCTGATATGGAATTACAAAAGTGAGTCCCTTCTATTGATAACAAGGTTTCACAGGTAAGGATCATCTCAGGCTGAACTTTGGGATGAAATTGCAAAGCTCAAGTCAAATTCCAGGCTGTTGGAAGTCTCTTATGTGTCTCTAACTAACCTGGCCAGGTTGACCTATTGATCTGGGCTCACCACAACAGCACCCACCTCCACCGCCCACCTGGATAACTAGAAACAGCTACAGACTTCTGGGAATGGTCAATATAGAGGCAACCCTGAACCAATTAGATTGGGTATTGGGCTGAGACATTAGATGACTGTGCTCTGGAGCCATTTAAGAGAGCGTTTGGTTTTTCTTTTTAAAATTGTGTCATCTTTGTTTCTTTATTCTTAATCTAATGTTAGCTGCCCAAAGCTGCCATTGTGAGTTGGGCAGTTGTGTGAATGGATGGAGAAATAAATAAATGCCACACTATAGGACAGGTGGGTTAGTGTCATGGCTGAGGCCCAGAAATCAGGCAATGACTTTGAAGGTGGAGAAGCTTAACTTGAAGCTGAAGCTGAAATGCTGAACCTCCTTGACCACATTTTTTTTGCTAATATTGTACTCGGTAAAATACAAGCAGCCACGAAGAGCTATAGTTGAATTAAACATGAGACAAACAGCAAGATAATATTAATTAATGATGAGAAAGATTCAGCCACTCTGTTGAAAATGAACACTTGGAAAAATGAAGAGATGACCACATTTGCAAGAAGGCAAAGAATCAAATGAAAGCGAAATGTATCTTTTTACAAAAATACAAAAAAACCCAGGCATTTGGAATTATAACTTGTATAAGGATTTTCCCAAAGAAGTGTTAGAACAAGAATTTTGATGGTTTTTATTATATTGTATAAAAAAAATGAAAGTACGTAAAATGGAATAACATTTTTATCAGTAATACCACTTTTCTAAAGGTATGATATACACATGCACATATGTTTGTATATCCTTATGGAAATAAGGAAAAGAATATGGCAACTTTGGGTCAGATGGAAAAGCAATGTCAAAAATACAGACAGTGCATTAGACTATATAAAATAATTACAGTACATATTTACTACAGTATCAATAAACAACTTGAAGTACATCAGTTGATCAATTTCTGTTGTATGAGAAAACCCTGTTAACTCTGTCAAAGCCACCAGTGTTGGAACTGTGCTGCTTAATATTTCATCAGTTTCACAATTTATTTATTACATTTATACAGCTGCCCTTCTCACGTGTATATGACCCCGGGCAGCTTATACCATTAAAACAAAATGATCTAATTTGTCCATTTCTTCTTCTGTATTTCCTCCTTTACTGCTTCAGATCTCACGGGATTAAAACAGTTAAAAGAATTAAAACCTACAGCATATTAACAAAAGATAGGGAAGAATGCAATCAAGCTTATAGCAACCATTTAATGGGCTCCATGTTTTTATGGGATCCCAAGGCCTGGTAACCAAACCAAGTTCCTGCCTAAGCAGGGGATTGGACAAGGTCCCTTCCCAATCTGTTATTCTAAGTTTTGAAGGCCTTCCAGGAAGCCAACAGGGTTGGAACTAATCTCATCGTGGGCAAAGGGTGAGTGGCACCACAGAAAAGTCTCTCTTCCTGGAGATCACCCATCAAAGCTGACAGGACCTCAATACAACCCTTCTGCTGGACCTGATGGGATGGGTGGATGTAATAGGAACGAGGTGATCCTTCAAATGACCTTTTCTCTTTAATGTGGTATTTCTCTTTAAGAAAAGTAGATCCTGGTGACCTTAATGCAATCAAACTCATTTAGGGGTAGAAGTGTGAGGAGGTTTACATGAATAAAAGTATAGAGTTTTTAAAATGCATTTTTATTGGATTAAATAAGAAGGAAGAATAATGCTAAAATATATCCCATAATTTGATTGCTTTACTTTTCTATATGATATCCATCAGTCTTCCCTACAAAATATTATCAGTGTTTATGAGAAGAAAGAAATATATACCAAAATCTGTGAATCATAGATTGTTTCATTCAGGATGAATCTTCATTTCTCAAGGATGAAACTTCACAGCTGTAGAGAGAGAGAGAGAAAGCAAGCAAAATAATCCTACTAATTGAAAACAAACAAAAATGTGTCTCATAGAAAATGGTTGAATAAAGGCTGGGTAAGAAATGCATACATAAAAATCTCTCCATGCAAATAAGGTGAGGGAGAGAAAGAGACAGACAGATGGGCAACTAATGTAGAGCTTGCCTGCATGTGCTTTGTAGGTAGAAAAAAAAAGATAATGTCAAAGAATCAGGCTGCTCTAATCTATCTTTTTAAAAAAGGGTATCTTTTGGGATTTATGCTAATCCTCCGTGCTCATGAAAATCCACAGGGTGGGTGAGGGAGAGTAAAATCAAACAGAGACGGAATGTATTCTTAAAAAAAACATTTCTTTTATTTGGGTGCTTGTTATAAAGAAAACAACAGGAGGCACAGGGAAATCATGTAACTGTGACTCCACAGTTAATGCACTAGCATAGCAAAACTGAGTAACCTATCCAGTTGGGAACTAACTGACCTCACATTAATGGGTCAATTGTTTAGATGCCTTCAGCTACATCATCTTGGTCAGGTGGAACATAAAATAATGAAATAAATTAGGCATGTGTATGTGTGTTTATTTCTTCTAAAATAAGAACTGGTTTGGTTCAGTGGTGGGATTCAAATTTTTTTTACTACCAATTCTGTGGGCGTGGCTTGGTGGGTGTGGCATGGCTTGGTGGGCATGGCTTGGTGGACATGGTAGGGGAAGGACACTGCAAAATCCCCATTCCCTCCTCACTCTTGAGGGAAGGTTACTGCAAAATCCCATTCCCTCCCCACCCCGCTAACCTGCTTTCCAGCTCCATTCTCCTGTGCAGGGCAACAAAAGAAGGCCCAGATGATCAGCTGGGACTCGGGAGGCAGCGAATAGATGGGGGGCAGACAGAGGTGGTATTTACCAGTTCTCCAAACTACTCAAAATTTCCTCTACCGGTTCTCCAGAACTGGTCAAAACCTGCTGAATACCACCTCTGGTTTGGTTTGGGTTTATAGGAAATTACAATCTACTTAACATAGCAACTATAGCAAGTCAACTGGTAGAGAATATTAAGGAGGAAAAAATCATCAATCATATTAAAGAAGAACAAAAAAACCCTCTTCTCACACAGAAGAACTTACACAGCTTCTGCCAGGCATAATATCTCACTTGGGTCAAGTGTGGAATTTACTGTCGTAGGATGTGGAAATCACCATCAGTTTAGATCAGGGGAGTCAAACTTACATCGTCACAGTGGTGTCATGTGATGTATTGGGACTTTTCCCCCACCTTCGCTAAACCAGGTGTGGGAATGACCAGAGCATGATGCATCTGGTCTGCGGGCTAGGAGTTTGACAGCCCTAGTTTAGGTGAGCTAGACAAATCTGTGATGTAAAGGTTTTTTGATATTTATTAGTATTAATGGCCATCTATTATTTCTATATTAAAATTGTTGTTGTTTTAACCTTTTAGCCGTGTTCAACTCTTGGTGCTTTATAGACAAATGCTCTCCATGCCACCCTGTCAAGTACAGCTTCTTTCAATTGTTGGATGTTCAACTTTGTAATTAAAGTTAGAATACTGTAAATATTCTACGCTAGTAACAGTGGAAGAAGAGCACAAACTTTCTGACCCTAATTATTTCATAAAAGCAGCTAATTAACACTGTTCATTCTGGAATGCTGAACTGACCACACCATTGATGGGACCTGGAAGACCTTTTCTTAGGTTTTCAAGAGAAACCTTCTGACATCCTATTTATAATTTTGAAATGGTATCTTATACGGGACTCCAAAAGACGCTGGATTGTGCTTTAGTTTAGAAAAACACAAGTTTTGAATTTCACAGGCAAAATCTTGGACCTGCCCTTTATGGCTGAAATCCATATTGTTTATAAATTTGCATTTTACTTGCCAGGGGGAAAAAGGCAATTCCTCTAGCCACCTGAGTGCTAAATAAATGTTACCCTTTTCCAGGGAGAGCAGAAGGAGTAAGAGGCGATGAGATGTGTGACTGTTTTAATTGGCATCTGTAGGACACAAGATTCTGCATCGTCAAGGACATTTTGTAATTCTGCATATGGTGTTGAATCAGCAAAATCTATTCAAGTGTAGAAAGTTTAATTAGTTTGATTTCTCAGTTCTGAGAACATCTAGCACTGTTAGACAATATACCAACATTCATACAAGTGACAGTTATTGTGATGTGATACAATTTTTCTTTCGCATATGCCACCGCCTTTTTATGTTTTTCCACTCTGCTAAACAAATAATTCTCTCAACATTGTTCAACTATTACAAAGACTGCACTACTATTACTGTTAATCTTCTCATCACTCCTTATCAGCCATCCCCTCCCACTTGTGACTGTATGACTGTAACTGTGTCGCTTGTATCCTTACGATCTATATTGACTGTTCCCTAGTATGATTTGATTGCTTATTGTACCCTATGATTATCATTAAGTGTTGTACCTTATGATTCTTGCCTCTTGATGAATGTATCTTTTCTTTTATGTACACTGAGAACATTTGCACCGACAAATTCCTTGTGTGTCCAACTACACTTGGCCAATAAAGAATTCTATTCTTCTATTCTATTTTGTTCCTTGTTGAAAGGGTAATGTAGCATCCACAGCCTTTTTTTTTCCTCTTATATGTTTTGCTGCTAAGAAAGTCACTATCTTATAAGGACGATTCCAGTTCATTACCTTAGCTACAAATTCAGCAGAGCAGATGTCTGATCCCCTATTAGGACACCTGCGTTAAGATCAAAGAGGAGAAGTCAAGTATATGTTAAGGAAGTTCCCTATTCTAACAGACAACCTGTCTCTCTGAGCTTTTTGTCCTCAGGTTTGAGGAGGGGGAAGAGAATATGGAAAGAAGTAGAGGTAGCCTTTGCTTAATAACAGTATTTGGGACCAATGACAAACATTGTTAATTAAGAGCCATGATGGCGCAATGGTTAGAATGCAGTACCGCAGGCTACTTCTACTGCCTGCCTGCTGGTGCAATTTGGCAGATTGAATCCCATCAGGCTCAAGGTTGACTCAGCCTTCCCTCCTTCCGAGGTGGGTAAAATGAGGAGCCAGATTGTTGGGGGCAATAGGCTGACTCTTAGCTTAGAGAGGGCTGTAAAGCACTGTGAAGCAGTATATAAGTCTAAGTGCTATTGCTATTGTTAAGCGACACTCTTATAAAACACAATGTCATGTGAGTATATTAACTTTACAGCTGCTGTTCCAGTCAATCCTGTTTAGTCATTAAGCATGATGTCATGTGATCACCATTAATGATCGCCTGCCAATGTCCTCACTGACTTTGCTTTTCAGAAGCCAATGATGGAGGTCACATATTACCACAGGTTGCTGCTGCTGTTATAAGGGTAAGCCAGTGGCCAAGCAACCAAACCACAATCATGTAACTGCAGGGACCCTTCTATGACTGCAGCTACAAGGCCATCCATAAATCTCCTTATTCAGAATCATTGTAACTTGCAAAAGGCAAGCTGAAAGAAAGAGAACTTAGCAGATTCAGTCTTCCGGTCAAGGGCAAGGAGAGCAGAGAAGAGACAAAGAAAGAGAGGAAACAAAGATGGATTTGTTTATCCTCTTTACTCTTATTCTCCTAATAATCAATAAGATAACAGTGGAAAAAGTTGATGCATCTGGAATTGCATCTCTATATGTAGACGCCCCATTTGAGTGGGTGGATTATGGTGCTGGGAAATCAGAGACCTTCGTATGTAATCTCAAGGCTTCAACTTCTCTTCTTTCCTATATTTTCACATTTATCCCCACAAAGTTATTTATTGTGATTGTGAACAAAATATTGGCATGCATATAATTAGAACAGATTCACACAAAATTCCAGAATGCCCAAATTTCCAAAGCATTAAGGGTTCCTTGATAAATTCTATCATAATATTTGGATGCCTATATTTAGCACAGTAAAAATAGTCTTCCTATTATGGTTTCATATTGCATATTAAGGAATATTTCTATATTTGCACAGCAGTGACAGAAGCTGCTATTGAGAATTCTGTTTTGCCAAGAGGATTTATGAAGTCAGCTCAGGAAGATTTACGTAAAACGTAAAGCTAGTTTATATTATTATGAAAAAGTAAAAAGTTGATGTTTGCTGTTGGAGGTGACGAAGTAGCATACAGGGAAGAGGTCCAGAATACTACATGGTATTCAGAAAACAACTTGCACCTAAACATCAGCAAGACCAAGGAGATGGTGCTAGACTTCCAGAAGAAGAGAGAGGAACCTGCCCCACTTTACCTCATAAACTATTTTTTTAAAGGAACATTTACATAAATCAATTTTCCTTAGAGGGCTCTGATTTAACCATTATATACAAGATTTACTGTTACTTCTCATATCAATGTTATCATAGATGTATAGGATTCATGTGATATTATTTACTTACAAAAACAAGTGACAATCTGCACGAAGTTCCTCCACCTTTGTACATTTATACCGGAAAATAGTATTTCTACTCAAAATCCAAAAGATAAAAAAGTAGGTAAAGGCAAGCTTCTGCGATGGTGTAAAAGAATGTAAAAACAGAGCTGCAACGAAGGTGTTTAAGACACCTCTGTACATGCTCACAATCACTGTGGTGTTCAGGAGAGAAAAGGGGGAAAGTGATGAAAATGAAAAAAAACTACTACTCAGATGTTAAGGGGCAAAGCTTTTTAGAACATTCACATTGGAAATGTATGTTTCTGTTCCAGTTTTCTACTAAAATGGAAGTGGGGGGAACAGACAAAATGAACTAAAATATGCATTGGTGGCTAAAGAAAGGTATCATTGTATAGATCCCTTGGGAAATTGGCATAATGAAATGTGCATATTTACACACTGAAAGATGTAACACTGGCATTGGCAACTTGACACCTGCTAAGGCCAGAGTGTTTATAAGACCAACATAAAATAAACTTTAAAAAATAAATATTCTTCTAAAAGGATTGACAATTTTATCTTTGTCTAAAAACTCATGAAGAGTTTAGGTTAGAATTTGCATAAGATCTTTTATTTTATAGTGCTTAAATTTCAGAGGCTTTTACCATTTTATGGTTTTTAAAAAATGTTGTTGACATAGTTTTTGATCAACCATTTCCACTGAGCTGTTCCCCCATTGGAGCTCCAAGCTAACTAGCAGAGCCAGGTCTTTAGGCAGTGGTGGGATTCAATTTTTTTTACTACCGGTTCTGTGGGGCATGGCTTGGTGGGCATGGCAGGGGAAGGATACTGTAAAATGCCCGTTTCCACCCCACTCCAGGGGAAGGATACTGTAAAATCCTCATTCCCCCCCCCACCCTACTAACCTGCTTTCCAGCTCTGTTCTCCTGTGCAGGGCAACAAAAGAAGACCCAGCCAATCAGTTGGGACTCGGGAAGCAGTAAATAGATGGGGGTGGGGCCAACCAGAGGTAGTATTTACTGTTCTGTGAACTACTCAAAATTTCCGCTACTGGTTCTCCAGAACCTGTCAGATCTGGCTGAATACCACCGATGTCTTTAGGCTCGTATGAAAAGACAGGAGGCTTGGGGCCAAAAACCTCACGTTGGGGGAGGCAAGATGTTCCAGAGGACAGGTGCAATAGCAGAGAAGCTCCTCCTCCTGGACCCTACAAGCCGGAATAATTGGGCCAATGGGGCCCAAAGCTGCCTCCTCTGCAGGTAAGGGTGAGGGTGGGCTAATCCCAGTGGGGGAGATGGTCCCTCAAGTAGCCTAGACCCACGCAGCCAAATTGGCAGCCAGTGCAGTTTGCATTGGACCCAAGGACTGCCCACGCCACCACAATCTCCTGAGTATGTCTGTGCATGTATGTGTATGTGTTCTGTCTCACCTGTGACCACGAGGTGAGAGTCCAAGTTTCCAAAGGAATATAAATAAACAGACAGGACCAGGAACGACAGAGTTAAATTCCTTTGGCTGGAGAAGTCCTTGGCAGTCTTCCAAAAGCTGCCTGCCAAGTCCGATAACAAAACAAGACCATAAATCAAAGGCAAACGCTGCACAGAGAATTTGTCAAAGCTTCTATCCTAAATAAACAAGTTGTCCCGAATGAGGATCCAGAGCTAACACGCCCCTTTTATTCCCTGAGGGGCGTGTCAGTCTCTCATCTCAGTCCCTGATTTGATATTTCCTTTTACGTTGCATTTCGCATCTATGTCTACATCTTTGCCTTGCATCAAACCAACATTCCTCAGTTTGATCCTCAGCCAGAGGCTCCGCCACGCTCTCCTGATTATCTGCCGACACCTGAGGCACAACCAGGGAGGAAGGTCCTGGGGAGGAAGATAACTCCGAATCCTCCAGCAAAGCAGGCTCAAACCTCAGAGCCAAATCCTTCTCTTCCTCATGGCTCAAGTCTGTGACCTCCAGCAAAGCAGGCTCAAACCTCGAGGCCAAATCCTTCTCTTCCTCATTGCTTAAGTCTGTATCTTCTAACAGGGCAGGCTCAGACCTCCAAGTCACAACATGTATGTATGTAACTGTTACCTTTGCACAACTTCTGTAGCAGACATTTACTGCAACATAAAAGGAATTATGAGAATGGCATCTGGGAAAGACCTCAGTTCATTGTCAGCATTACCTCCACTCAAAAAGATGAATCATTTTGTCACACTATTGAAATCCTTAACCATATTTTTTACAAATAAATAGTAAAGCAGGCCTTATTATGTCTGAATAAATATGATTAGGTTCAGATTGCAGTGGAATAAAGGAATATACTAGTTGAAGAATGGGTCACAGCAGTCTAGGGAAGAAGATCAGAAATATTCCTTTTGTACTGTAGATCAATAACCTTATGCTTTATACACAAAAATATATTTCTCAGCAACGGCCAGTGGATTTTTTAATTGCAAGCCAATGAATAATAATTTACCAATTTATAGGGAAATCTGCTAGTTGGTCCATTCAACCAGATCCTCCTTAAGAAAGGAATTAGAACAAAATTAGAACAATTCAGTTGTTTGTTCTTTTGTACTGCAATTTTTGTAAGAAGTCCAGATTAAGACTGATTCTATCTGTCAGCTAAGATATATTTCTGGAAGGCCCACTGAAACTTTGTTATCTTTGTAAAGATATGCCAATAGCTTACCTTAGTGGGAAAGTAATTTCTTTTTATTGTTCCTAGTAGGACCTAGGAAGATTTCCCTCTTGGTTCTTTGGTGTCTCCAAATTCTTATTATGTATTAATTTCTTACATTAGCTTTTATAGTTTGGGTTATATTAGCTTCTATTGTACTGGGGCCAGGATAAAATTTTCATTTAGTCTTCATAAAATTGAAGTTTGAATTTAATTGCAAATGTAGAATTAAATGCTTTATAAAAAGGCATTAGGCTGAGGTAGTTTGGGGCGGTTTCTGCTCAATAATATGGAAAAACGTCTCCTCTTAATGGAAGATAATTTTAGGTAAATGTACAGTCTGGCCAATAAAGGGAGACTGGCAAAGTATATATTTTTAATTTCAATTCCAAATATATTTATACCTTAATTTATTCATGATTCCAAGTCTGCCACAATAAAAGTAATTTATGTAATACAATCTTCAGTCAGAAAAGCAAGTTGTTTTTCTAATATTGGGTGATGATTTTTTTTTCCTGATTTTTTTTAAATGATAGACAATTTGCTCTTTGTGATTGGAGTGTAGTGTATATGTTTTATTTAGTTATTGAGTAATGAGTCTCCAACCATATAGTAAAAGAGAAAACCACAAGAATCTTGTGATAGCATCACAATGGCAAGTTACATATTCAGAGAGCAGTATATTCTTTGACACAGTTTCCAGTGCTTACACCCAAAACACACCGTGGCTTTGTCACAGGTTGACTCAAGCCAAGACTATTTTTAAAAATGCCCATTAAGCTTCATTGATTTAAGAGAATAAGAGCAAAGGAACATTAACTTTGTTTTGAACTAAGTATTTCACAGCAGCTACTTGTTCAGATATTTTGAGACGAAACATAATTTGATGCCACTCTAACAAGACAAATAAGCCTTCACCCCCACCCCACACTATCCACATTCATATGCTAAGGTAGTGATCTTTTTTAAAAAAGCATTTTCAAAATAATTGTTTTTCAGGGTGCTATAATTTATAAGCTTCTTTCCCTCTGTAGATTAGATAGATAGATAGATAGATAGATAGATAGATAGATAGATAGATAGATAGATAGATAGATAGATAGATAGATAAAATCTATCATCAATGATCTTTATCCTTCTAATTTCTGGAATTGTATACAATTTCTATTGTTGAATCTGCATTTCAGAAATGCATTGATAATCCTAGTTTTTGGAGGAGCACTTGATGCTCATCTTCATGATAAGAACCAGCTTTTTCACACTATGTTTTCTTTGTTCTCTCTCTCTCTGACCTGATTTTAATTGCATAAGAGATCATCCCCTCCAAATGTTCTTTACAGATGCTTGGGAATTTGCCTGGCAATCCATTTTACTCTTAAATGTTTTTTTCCATCATTCCCAGTGGTGGGATTCAAATTCTTTTACTACCGGTTCTGTGGGAGTGGCTTGGTGGGCATGGCAGGGAAAGGATACTGTAAAATCTCCAGTCAGAGGTGATATTTGCCAGTTCTCTGAACTACTCAAAATTTCCGCTACCGGTTCTCCAGAATTGGTCAGAACCTGCTGAATACTACCACTGATCATTCCAGTATTCAGCAATTTAAAAAGGGGGAAATTCAAATACAGCAACAACCCTCCTATACTCTATATTAATATAACATTGCATCATATTTGTATAATGGTTTTGGAATATTTGTATAAAGGTTTTGGAATACCAACCCTTTCCAGCTTCTAACAATGTGGTGGTATCGTGTCTGAGCACTTACAATAAGAGTCTGGAAGTCTCCAACTTCACCTCCATTGATGGTACCAAACATAAATAATTGCAAGAATTTCATTAGTATTTTCCTTCTTATGTGGATTTTTTTTTATTAAAATTAAAGTTTGGTGGATTATATTACAGAAATAAGTTACTCTTTCAGTGTATACCAACAGTTACTTTTAAAAGATGAGCTGTGCATTAGCTTAGGTGATAAACTGAATACCCTTCATGTGTAGTTAACAGGAAGTATTAAAAAAATACAAGAAATACTCTGCTAAATCAGCCAAGTTCTTTTCCTTATATGCCTGTCATAACCCTTTCTTCCTCTTTCATCTCTGCACACTTTTTAGTTGGTATTTGAGATGGGTCATCACAGTTGTGCACAATATTCCAAATACACTTGCATCATATTTGTATAAAAGTGTTGGAATATTTGTATAAAGGTTTTGGAATACCAACCCTTTGGTTTTGCTCCAGCTCCTAACAATGTGGTGGTATCATGTCTGAACACTTAGAATAAGAGTCTGGAAGTCTCCAACTTCTCCTCCATTGATGGTATTTTCTGACACATAGATAGATGTTGTTATGTATTAGCATACTTACCTGTGATTGGTTGGTCCGTGGCAGTGGGAAATTCGACGAGCCGTCACTGGCCACAGCCATGAGCAGCCCGACTATAAAAGGGCTGCCGCGGTTTCTTCCGCAGTTCAGTTCTAAGCAGAAATAAAGATGACTGATTACTACGCTGGCTCCGAGAGTCTCATTCCCGCAATTTAACACTGGCGACGAAGGTGGGATACTGAGACAAAGGGAACCAGCGAGCATGTGGCGACCGAGGAACGCCGGCGACATATCGAGATGAGATGGCCGGAACAAACACGCCACCTGCACTGTTTGATCCAACAACCGAAGATTGGGAATCGTACATTGATCGATTCCTCATGTTCCTCGAAAGGAATGACCTCATGAATATTTCAGAACACAGGAAGAGAGCCATCTTCCTTACACACTGTGATCCTGCTGTATTCAAAATGGCCAAAGCATTATCGGCGCCAACTGATGTGAAGACGATGGCCTGGCCAGACCTAGAGAGGATCCTGAGGGCTCACTACACGTCGACCGTATCCTGCCTCATCAAATGACACGAATTCTATCAGCGAGACCAAAACGAAGGCAAGAGTATCAGCGATTTCGTCGCAACGCTGAGGGACATCGATGGAGCGTGCAAATTCCTCAACATGGATGAGGCTATGAGAGATTGAGTAGTCTTGGGACTGAGAGACCTAACGCTGCAGGGCAGACTACTAACGAAGCCCAAGATAACACTCAAAGAAGCAATAGAAGAGGCTTCCACATCAGAAGCAACCCAGAAATTGGTGGCTGCTATGCGGAAAATGAATAAAGCACCACTGGACTCATCAAAAAACCCACCACTACCCACCACAAGGACATCGAGTCCGAATCGGAAGACGAAGAGGGAGACAAGGGGGTAAATCAGCTCCACTCAGAATGAAATATAAGGGGCTGAAATGGAAAAAGAAAAGAATTCCACTGTGCCGGCTGTGAGAGGAACCATCCATGTTCGGAGTGCCGTTTCCTAGATGCAATATGCCAACATTGTGAACAGTGGGGACACATTGCATGGGCCTGCCGAGCATCGAAGAACTA
The DNA here is from genome assembly GCF_049901735.1 of Notechis scutatus. Lineage (NCBI taxonomy): Eukaryota > Metazoa > Chordata > Lepidosauria > Squamata > Elapidae > Notechis > Notechis scutatus. Next base: position 121,357,616 of record NC_142009.1, on the reverse strand, counting down.
CATCCCCAGACAAAGAAGGAACACACACCCCCAAGACAGGGAGAAACAAACAGGAAGCCGTTGGAACCAAGCCACCAGAAACAGGCGAGGAAAAGAGGCCACCAATTGGAGAGATGAAACACACCATCGGACACTCAAACACGACAAACGCCCTGAAGGTACATGTCCAGGTTACCATAGAAGGCCAGCCTTGCTGGATGGAAGTGGACTCAGGCTCATACTTATCAATGGTATCCTGGGACACCATAAAAAGACTGATACCAGACATAAACCGGGAACAGCTTAAAAGACCCCTCCACCAGGGAAGAGTGGGGAGACACCTCAAACAGACACAGCATGAGTAGAGAGGGAGGGACAGACCCTCCATGAACAAGAACACTCATAGAACAAACCCTGACAACTAAAAACACACAACCCCCCACTAATAAGAGTAACCCCAGTCGGAGAGCGCAGGCACGTACCTGAAACTGCAGAAGAAGGTAGCATAGAGAGGCAGAAACAGGTCCAGAAAGACAGCTGAAAAGCGGTCCCTGGCATGAGCGGCCTCACCAACTCAACCTTCCAGGAGGTTCCTGGGGGGAGCGGCATGGCCGACTCAACCTTCCAGGAGGTTCCAAGAAGAAGGACGGGAGGAACAACAGATCCATCCGAACAGTCCAGAGACCAAACCATGACTGAGCTGCGCAGGTCCAGTCACACCCATAGAAGCCCCGCCTACCTGCATGATTATGTACAGTAGGCAAAGACAGGATTGGGTGGACTGGACCAGGTGGGGAGGGGTGTTATGTATTAGCATACTTACCTGTAATTGGTTGGTCCACGGTGGTGGGAAATTCGACGAGCCGTCACTGGCCACAGCTGTGAGCAGCCCGACGGTAAAAGGGCTGCCACGGTTTCTTCCGCAGTTCAGTTCTAAGCAGAAATAAAGATGACTGATTACTATGCTGGCTCCGAGAGTCTCATTCCCGCGATTTAACAGATGTGACTGCTGTACAGTTTTGGTCATTTGAAAAGAATAACACAAGAAGAACACTTATAGTCACCTCCTGGGCTTGTAGTACTAAAGTGTGCAACTTAGAAAACCATCCCCTTTTCCCTTTTGTCCAATCTCACAAGAGATAAATAGCATCAAAAGGAACGTAAAAACTCATTTTGAATGTGCATTTAGTCATGTGTAAAACATTCAGCGGCAAAGGAGTTAAAAATTTAGAGCCGTTCCAAACACAAGCACTGTCTGAGAAGAACCTCCAACAGCGAACTATACTTGAGCCAGGGCATACAGATGTAGATTCTGTGTTGAAGTGAGTGAATGTGGATTGCAACCAGATACTTCTAGTTCTCAGAGGAAGCAAAGAGGAAGGTTGCCTCCATATTCATTAGAAATCCTTTTGTAGATTTAAAATGGCCTTTTGGACTGCTTTTGACAGATACATTTGGACCACGGCTTTCAAATTCACGGCCTGCAGGCTGGATGTATCAGGTGCTGGCCATGCCCACGGCCTGTTTAGCAAAGGGGGGGGGAGTCACAATGCGTCACGTGATGCCGCAAGTTTGACACCCCTGATTTGGATGATCCAAAAACTTTTCCCCTTTAGTCATTATCCATCTTTGTACATACAAAATTGCTGGTTCCATCTGACACTGAGAGACTCCTTTCTATTCTCCAAATAGGAATATGGAATAAACTCGGCTAGCTGCTACTCATCTGTAATACTAACAACTGATGAACATATTTAAAAGCTCCACTATCAACACAATTAAAATCATCACTTTCGTGATCATTTATTTTGTTAGTTTTTTTCTACTCTTTTATTTCATGCTCTGAAATCAACTACAGTCTCTGTACAAACATGCCTCTCTTTCATCTCTCAGCTATTAAATGTCTGAAAGCAAACTATTTATTAGATTTGCTGTAGTAACCTTTATTACATTTCTAATAAACTCTGAATTCCTCCCACCCCTTTTGGTAAAGCAAGCAATACTTTTGCAAAATGCATGCTGGTATTTCTTTATCAAGGGTTGTTCTGCTATATATCTGTGATGGCCAGAAGTGGCACGCAGAGCCATCTCTCCGGGCGCACCAGCAGTCGCCCGTTGCTCTTCTGGGTTCTGGTGTGTACATGCACGCCAGCCAGCTGGTCTTCATGCATCTTCCAAAAACTGGAAGAACAGCTTCTCAATGTGCATGCGCATACCGGGAAGCTAAGCTTCCAGTTTCTGGCGTGCACATGCACTCCGGCCAGCTGGTTTTCGCACACACATACATGTCAGAAATTGGAAAACCAGGTGGCCAGTGCAGAAGCTGCTCTTCTGATTTCTGGTGCGCATGCAGGCGTGCACTCCCGTTTTTGTACTTGGTGCCGAAAAGGTTTGCCAACATTGTGCTATATGCTTGGTAATTCTTCTTTAACAATATTTTCTACTAACTTATCCAAGGTAGACATAAAATTAAGAGAAATAAACTAGGTCATATCTTAATTCCTTTTTGTACAAAGACATTTCAATGGCTACTTTTCAATATGTTGATCGCAATGTCTTTAACAATAATCCTATTGAATTCATTTTTTCCACAATCCTTTTATTATTATTATTATTATTTTTTGAGCTACTTTTTTTCTGATAGGAAAAATATTTCATTTTCTGGAAGAAGTGTTCTGTGGCTCATATTTTGCTTTTAAAAGCAGCATAGTTTTTATTTCTAACCATTTATTCTTTGATGCTCTTCATTTTTAATGTAAAAATATATAACCTTTTAATGATAATAATGCTTCTCTAATGTTGTTCAACCATCTGTTAAAAATATAAAATCAATAATATTTTGATGAATGAATTCAAAGTTTATGAGCAAGAGAAATATATTTGCAATAAGCAGATTTCCCCCCAGCAACATAAGTATCAGTGTAAGTAGAAAAAACATTACAGATAAATGTAAATCTTAATGTTTTCAATGATTTATTCTGCTTGAAATACAATGGTATGAATCTATTTATTTGAAGATGTCTTTGGTGAATAAAGAAACATAGGAGAGTGAACTTAACCAAAGGATCATTTGTGAAGCCCAACTCATATTGGTGATACAAAGATGCAGATAGTCCTTGACTTATGACCATAATTTAACTCCAAAATTGCTGATGCTAAGTGTCATGCCCTTGTTAGAGTCAGACTCGTAAGGCAGAGGAGGAACAGCCGACAGGGAGTGGAAGTGTGGCTTTGGAGGTTATGGAGGAGGCTGGGGAAGGGTAGAGCCTGGCTGGGCCATCAGAGGAAGAACCAGGCCCATCCCCTCTTCATCCTGGGACATGCAGGGAGGAACGGAGAAGGAAACAACTTGGCTTACAAGAGAGGAAGTGGCCATGATCCCCCTCATTGGCTGCAGCTGGGGAGAATAATATATAAGAAAGATGGTTAAAACACAGTGTTGCCAGAAGCAAAGTGTGGGTTATTTTGGGCTGAAGTTATCTTGGTTGGCATACTTCCAACAGGCTGTACCTTGTTATCTCTTTGAATTTGGTAATTACTTATCCTGGTCTGTTGTGGAAATTCCTTCATTGTTGTTTGTTTTAGTTTTTTATTTCATCTCTATCTGCTCATTAAGTTCAGACTGTATTGCTTTCTTTTGAAGACTATTTTTGAATAAGTTTTATCTCCAACTGAGAATTATTGAACAGTGGGGCCAAGTTGGAGGCATTAAAGGACATTTATTTACGTTTTGGATTTTGTTACATTTGTGTCACACTCTGGGTCATCACACTAAGTGAGACAGTTTTAAAGTACATTTTTCCCCATTTAAAAACCTTTCTTGTCACAGTTGTTAAGTGAATCACTGCAGTTGTTAAATTCATAACATGGTTGTTAAGTGACTCTGACTTATCCATTGGCTTTGCTTGCCGCAAAAGGTGAACACGTGACCCTGGGACACAGCAAGGGTCATAAATATGAACCAGTGGCTGCGCATCTGAAGTCTGATCATCTAACCATGAGGATGCTGTAACTGCCATTAGTGTGAAAAAATGTCATAAGTCACATTTTTCAATGCTGTTGTAATTTCAAACAGTCACTAAATGGATGTTTGTAAGGATTACCTGTCGGCATTCTTCCTGCCCTTGGATTTCAATGCATTCTTTCCAGGTAGAATATGGAGATTAATAAAACTTAAATAACTTCCACTAGAGATCAATCATATTTCTGTGTCTCCTGATGTGATCCAAAGCATCCAATGAACCGTAGATGGTTTGCTTATTTGGGGTAAAAGAGTACAGGAAGTCCTCAATTTAAGACTGCAATTGAGCCCCAAAGTTTTGTTGCTAAGTGAAATATTTTTCAGGTGAATTTTGCCCCATTTTGTGACCTTTCGTGCCAGAGTTGTTAAGTGTATCACTGCAGTTGTTAAGTTAGTAACACAGTTGTTAAATGAATCTGTTTTCCCCATTGACTTTGCTTGTTGAATATATTTTTTCTTTTATGTATACTGAGAGTATTTGCACCAAGACAAATTCCTTGTGTGTCCAACCACACTTGGCCAATAAAGAATTCTATTCTCTATTCCAGGGGTTCCCAACCTGGGGTGCTTGCACCCCCTGGGGGTGCGAGACAATATTCCAGGGGGTGCGAGAAAAGTCCAGGTAAATAATAGGATATTGGCTATATGTTGGCATTTTTATTTATTATGCAATGGATTAACTTTGTTTTCATTTTAGAGTTAAGTATCGTTATTGAGTGGCCGTCACATACACAGCTGAAAAGATTCAATCCTACCATATATTTAACGTGTTCAGTAGTTCCTAAAGTCTAAATTTCAGGGGGTGCAAGGTTCAAGTGAAATTTCTTTAGGGGTGCGGGGCGAAAAAAAGGTTGGGAACCACTGCTCTATTCTATTCTATTGTCAGAAAGTCGTAAAAGCGGATCACATTATCCCGGGACCAGTGGTGAGATTCAAAAATTTTTACTACCGGTTCTGTGGGCGTGGCTTGGTGGGCGTGGCAGGGGAAGGACACTGTAAAATCTCCATTCCCTCCCCACTCCTGGGGGAAGGTTACTGCAAAATCCCCATTCCTTCACCACCCTGCGAACCTGCTTTCCAGCTTCGTTCTCCTGTGCAGGGCAACAAAAGAAGACCCAGCTAATCAGTGGGGACTCAGGAGGCAGAGAATAGATGGGGGCAGGACCAGTCAGAGGTGGTATTTGCTGGTTCTCCGAACTACTCAAAATTTCCGCTACCGATTCTCCAGAATGGGTCAGAACCTGCTGAATACCACCTCTGCCCAGGACACTGCAACCGTCATAAATATGAGTCAGTTTCCAAGCATTCGAATTTCAATCACATGACTATGGGCATGCTGCAATGGTCGCAAGTGTGAAAAACTGTCATAAGTCATTTTTTTCAGTGTTGTGTAAGTCTGAACAGTCACTAAATGAACTGCTGTAAGTCCGGGGGACAAAATAGACTGCCTAGATTTCTAACAAGTCAAGCAGAAAAACAAGTTGCTGAAATAAGCTACCTTTTTGTTTTTTAATAGTGTGCAAGCCCATATTTTTTTACATTTTATCATCATGGAAATAATAAGATGCTGAGGAGATTTATCAGCTGAACTAAGACTAGAGACTACAATATTCCCCTGTTCTGGTTGGAAAAGAACTCACACAGCTATCTCTCCAGAGAGAGAGATTTATGACACAGACTCTGAACTTTCCTTCTTTCTTTTTATTCGGGGAGAGGAAGTATTCTTTTCTGGCAGACCCAAATGCAATTTGTTATTCCAAAGCCATGTTTAAGCTGTCAGAGCTTCATGAAAATGCTTCATTGGACCAAGAAAAACTAAGAGGCATCGAAATTGGGACAATTACCTTGCCAGTAGAATTAGCTCCTTGCATCTGTGAATAAGCATGCCATGCTATAACAGTTCTGCAGCTTAGAAGAAAAGAATTACAGCAAGATGACGGACAGGTGCTTTGCTTGATGACATGTTCGGTGAAGCAGAGTGAATCAGAATCAATAGCACATTATGGGGAAACACTTTGCCTCAAATTGATGCCTGATAAAAAAAATAGTGGATTCATATATTTAGAGGTTAATTTGTGTTTACTGCATAAATAGTGACAATTTTTCTCAAGGGCAAAATTCCTCCAACGTATTTGATTCTTTTCCAAGAGACCCAATTTCTGAATAAATTGCATATGGAAGTTAATTCTCTGGAAGTCTATCTTAATTTAATTTGGCTCTAATGCTTCAGTGATATTCTGTTCTCTGGATTTATACTTTCATTTTCTTTGAGTTATTTACCTAAAATACTAAGAATAGAAAAACCCAAAAAAAAAACGACGCCCAACATAAATAAAAAAAAAAAAAAAAAAAAATTAAATTAAAAAAAAAACAAAGGGAAAAAAAAAAAAACAAAAAAAAAAAAAAAAAAAAAAAAAAAATAAATAAATAAAAAAAAAAAAAAAAAAAAAAAAAAAATAAAATAAAAAAAAAAAAAAAAAAAAAAAAAGCGCCCCCCCTTTTCTTTGAGTTATCTATATTAGTTCTTAGGAAAGAAATAAAAGGTGGATATGGGAAGGAATAACAGACTAATACAGTAGCAGAGTTGGAAAGGACCTTGGAAGTCTTCTAGCCCATCTGTTTGTTTCTTTCTTTGATTCAGAAAACTTATAGGCTGCCCATCTTACCTCAAGGTAACTCTGGGCAGCTTACAATCATTTTTTTGAGATTAGGTATTTGAAATTATGTTACCTTCTGACTATGCGCGGCCTGATAGAATAGTGGGGTTTGCTTACATTCATGTTCCTTTGTTGTCAAAAATATCTGAGGAACTACTGCAGGTTCCTATAATAAGGTTTAGCATCATATTGCACAGAGATGGTATTCAGCGGGTTCTGACCAGTTCTGGAGAACCAGTAGTGGAAATTTTGAGTAGTTCGGAAAACCAGCAAATACCACCTCTGACTGGAGATTTTACAGTATCTTTCCCCTGCCACACCCACAAAGCCATGCCCACAGAACTGGTAGTAAAAAAATTTGAATCCCACCACTGATATTGCACCATGATTTATCCACAAACTTGCCCTCATCAATCACATGAGGATAGCAACAAACCAGCATTGACTTGTCCAATTTCTAAAACTTCCACCCAGTAGTGGGATCCTACGTTAATCGCTACCAGTTCGGTGGGTGATTGCATGCATGCGCGCCCCTAATGCACTAGCCCCTAACAAGCCAATCAGCTGAGAGGATGAAGAAACAAAAAGCTAGGAGCAACCCCCCCACCCTCCCATGTGCTTTTCGGGTTTTTTTATCCTCTCAGCTGATCAGAGGCTTTTTTACTACCAGTTCGGTGAACCGGTCTGAACTGGTAGCATACCATCACTGCTTCCACCCCTTATCATCTTTGCAGACTGGAGGCTGTTTTTCCTTCCTACCTTAGCAACAGATGAAACAGGTGTTTCAGTGAGTCCATCCTGTGTTTGGGAATAATGACATCCCCTTTCTTGGAAAGATTGACCACTATCAGAGAGCCTCCTCACTCTCTTTTAATTGCTCTGGCTCAAAGCAACGCCTTACTACTAATTCTGGAGCCCTAAGCCAGCTCTTTTGAAATTCTGACTGCATTTGCTGCTGAGGATAAAGCAAATCCAGTTGCAATGCTAATCTGGTAGCAAAGGGGAGAAGGTCCTCTCAGGTTCCTCCGTTAATATGCCTTTGCTAATAGCTTCCAAAATCAATCTTCCCTTGTACTGTCTCATTAAGGAAATTCACCTCACTTGCCAAATGCAACAAATACCTGTGAAGCCGTGGATTCTAAGTGTGGCTGGGAAGAGCTAGAATCATATTTCTTTCTTTCTCAGAAGTAAGAGGTGAGAGCTGTTTGATAATAGCACTACAGCAATAGCACTTATATACTGCTTCATAGTGCTTTACAGCACTCTTTAAGTGGTATACAGAGTCAGCTTAATGCCCCTAATAATCTGGGTCCTCATTTTACAGATCATAGAAGGATGGAAGTCTGAGTTAACACCAAGCTGGTCAGGATCGAACAGCTGGCAGTTGGCAGAGTTAGTCTGCAATACTGCATTCCAACCATTGCTCCACCACGGCTCTTAATTCACAGAGCACTGAAAGCTTTTAAGATGCTGGGCAAATTATATATTTAGCAATTAACAAATTTAAAACAAAGAAAGCAAAGACTAATTGACAAGCATTCTTTGCCCTCAAACCACGTTTAGTTCTGGCTGAGCAATGAAAAAGCGAAGCTTTGATCACATAGCTGCCCTGGCCATCTTGCCTTTCTGGGCTCCCATCCCACACATATCCTTGCTTTCTCTCTTAATACTGACAGGGCCCCACCCCTTTGATATTTTTCTTAAAAAAAATAGTAAAAATAGTTAAATATATTAGAATTTGACCTGCTGAAATTTGACATCCTTGACTTCCAACAATTCATTTAGTGACCATTCAAAGTTATAACATCACAGAAAAAAGTGACCATTTTCATACTTCCAACCATTGCAATATCCCCATGGTCACGTCCAAATCCGTACATGTGGCAACTGGCTCACATTTATGACAGTTGCAGTATTATTCCATGCTCCTGTGATCCCCTTTTGCAACCCTCTGACAAGCAAAATCAATGGAGAAGCCAGATTCACTTAACAACCATGTTACTAACTTAATACTTGCAGTGATTCGCTGAACAACGGTGGCAAGAAACATCACAAAATGAGACAAAAATCACTTAATCGTTTTCTTACTTAGCAACAGAAATTTGGGGTTCCATTGTGATTGTAAGTAGAGGACTACTTTCCGAATGCCTTTTGATTCTACAAAAGGGCTGTAGGTATTTGTAGAATTAAAAGAAATGTTATCATTGAAGTCTGCTTCATTACTTCATTGTTGGCGAGTATTGTATCTGAGGTGGTATTCAGAAGGTTCTGACCAGTACTAGAGAACCGGTAGCAGAAATTTTGAATAGTTCACAGAACTGGCAAATACCACCTGACTGGCTCTGCCCCATCTATTTTCTGCCTCCTGAGTCCCAGCTGATTGGCTGGGTCTTCTTTTGTTGCCCTGTACAGAAGAACAGAGCTGGAAAGCAGGTTAGTGGGGTGGGGAGGGAATGAGATTTTGCAGTGTTCTTCCCTTGCCATGCCCACCAAGCCATGCCCACAGAACTGGTAGTAAAACAAATTGAATCACACCACTGTACTGTATGCACCTTGCTTGGTAAAAATAAGAGGCAAAGATAAATGGAAACTTAGGGTGTATGGGAGGCATTCTCCACAATTGGCTACTGCAGAGACATCTCCACAAGAGATCAAAGCATTCAAGAAGGCATAATATTCACTGTATGAATGAAGCCAGGCCTGTTTACATCTTCTGGTAAATTAAAATGTTGTAATTGGCCACAGTAACTATGGCAGTCACTTGTGACCCAGCCATCCTTCGTGGCAGGTTTTTTTAAAAAAATCTCTTTTTCACATTAGCATTGTTCCAGATTAGTCATGGCAGTACATGGAATGGCTGGAAAGAAAGAAGAATTAAACAAAGAACCAATCTTCCAATTTTTATTGAGATACGAGAGCGTCTTTCTAGCTTGTCCCAAAGGTGCTTTTTTTTTTTTTCAAGAGGCAGCTGGACTTTTTGGTTCTTCTTTGAAGACATTTCAGTTATCATCCAAGAAGCTTCTTCAGCTCTGAAGCTTAAGATCTGAAGCTGAGGAAGCTTCTTGGATGAGAAGAGAAACGTCTTCAAAGAAGAAACAGAAAGTCCAGTTGCCTCTTGAAAAAAAAAAGTACCTTTGGGACAACCATGACCTGGATAACTGAGCATCCCCATAGACACTTCTTCTGACTTGATATTTAAAGCCCATTCATCTAGTCATTCATGAGCTTACTTAGAATTGTAAAGTCATGTGTTGGAAATGCACGGAAAGTCCTATCTTACCTACCTTACTACCTCCTCTACACATCTATATGCTTGTGTACCTCTTCTGTACTTGCCCATTCATCTTCTATTTACATAAATGAGTGCATATCATTTGCATATCATAGATTTTTCAAGTTGCAGAAGTCTGTGACATTTCAAGTTGCTCCTTGGAATTTTGAAACTTAGAACAGTGTGTCAGCTGAAGACTAGAATATCCAATGTAATTTTAAAAAAAACGAAATCCTGTTCCTATCTGAAACAGCCAACTGAATTTAAATTACAATTTTCTGTGTGATGCGCTATGATAAATCTAGTTTAGCATTAGCAGGCATCCATTGGAGAGCCTGCTCTCTCATTTTCACTTGCTCACTCTTTCTGCCAGACATGGCTTCTGGCATCTATTCATCAGTATAAGCAGATGACACTAACTTTCTTCGACTTCATGATTCATGCTGCCTTCGCAAAGTCTCTGCTGTCTGATACCCATTAATCCCTTCTCAGAAATTTTATCATGCACATTTTACTGACTTGCAAAATTGGGCTGGGTTTCCAATTCTGAGCCTTGGTTTGTTTTATCATATTTGTTAGATAATAAGCTACAGGTCTAATTATTAACCATAGCTTGCAAAACCATAATGGCTGGGTTCACACAGTTACTGTTGTGAGCTCCCCAGAGTTGTGTTTCATAAGATGGGTGGCCAAATAAATCTAATAATTACATACGGTAAGCTAAAACCAAAGGCATCAGTTTATATTTTAGCAAATGTGTGAACGAAGTCTAAATGGAAGTTTTGGGTGCTCCACACTGAAGGTTTTTAAGAAGAGATTGGACAGGCATTTGTCTGAAATGGTATATGTTTGAGCAAGGGGGGTTGAGCTAGAAGACCTCCAGGGTCCCTTCCAAATCTGCTATTCTGATTTTCTGAGCCCCTCTCTTTAGGCTTGTTGTTTATGGGATGTAAAAAAAAAAAAATCATTTGAAGGCATTTTGATTGTGAAGGAAACATTTGAAGCAGAAGTTACTTTTCAATAGTATACTGTAGAAGTGGTATTCAGCAGGTTCTGACCAGTTCTGGAGAACTGGTAGCGGAAATTTTGAGTAGTTCGGAGAACCGGCAAATACCACCTCTGACTGGAGATTTTACAGTATCCTTCCCCTGCCACGCCTACAGAACCGGTAGTAAAAAAATTTTTGAATCCCACACTGGTACACTGAATGACATACATAGGACTGCTACAGTGCTCACAAATCCTGTGTAATATTCAGCATAAAGCAGATATTAGCTAAACACTGAAAAGTAATACATAATACCTTAAAATAATACCTGCTGTTATTAATTCATTGCCCTTCATCAAGGGCATGGCAATGGTATTTGCAATTCAGTACTTGTCATAGTCTAAAAATCAAAACAAGCAACAGATGAACTCTAAAAGCAATTAAGCAGAGAAACTGGAGGACAACATTTGGGGATTATATATTAGGGCAGATGGGTTTACCCTCCCCATTTGATGCTATATTTATATAGGCAGAGTAAGATAATAACACGTATTCTGGGCAGTCGTTTGGAAATATTTGGAATATCTACGTGTTGTGGTCCTCCTTACAAAATGCAGAAGAAGCTTTCCTAATAGTTGGGGGAGTTTCAAAATGTATTTACTAGAAGGCAAACTAATCAATTTACCTCTGGCAATCGGCTCACTTTCAAAGAAAGAAATGAGATGTAGCTATAGCTGCGCAAAGAAATGCAGGAAACAAATTGATCAGGATTCTGTCTATTTTAACTACCTCTGTATAAAAACACTCCAGAAACAGAACAGACAAGACCAAATTATTTTGTGGGGTGGGGGAAATAGAGAGGGAAACTAGGAAAAGAAAGAGTTTGAAAATGGGACAGATCAAGCCGGAGGCTGCTGGGAAACAAATCCAGAAAAATTGGGAGTCCTACTTAGACTTTTCTGGCTTTTGCTCAATGAGCAAGTGACAGATGTCTTTGCACATATCCATCTGATGTACCAGTGCTTTACTGGATTGGGAGACCAGTCATATCTTGGATTACTACAGCACACTTCACATGGGCTACCCTTGAAGACCACAGAAGCTAGAGCTGATGTCGAATGCATGAATAGTTATGGATATATCCCATTTTGACCCATTTAAAGTCTGTGTTTCACAAGCTCTGCTGGTGACCATTTAGTTTCTGGGTGCCACTGAAGGTGTTGTCATTAAAAGGCATTCATTGTCTAGGTCCAGGACCTGGATACTTACTGAATCATCTTCTCTAGTTGTTTCTGGCCATCTGGTAAGGATTGGCTAGCTAGCTGACTGACTCACTCCAGGTCCCATCAGTAATGCTGTATCATTTGGAGAAAAGCAATCTTTGTGGCCATCTGTCCTTTAGAATAGCAGTTCTCCATGAACCTCAACCTAGCTCTGCTTCCACAAAACCTTAAAGGCTTTACTATTTCAGGATGCCTGAGATAGAGTGAGTTGTAATCCTCCTCCCTCAACAGAAAGAGAAGGAGGAGTGGGGGGGACACAGAAGGAAGAGTGGGGGGGACTGAGGTGGAGTGGGAGAGGGAGGGATTGGAGAGAGGGGGGACAGGGGGAGGGAGAGAGAAATACCAATGAAGTCAAGTCAGGAATTTTCTGATCTTTTGACATGCATGTCTTAAATCATAGTTTTTCTGGGGTTAACACAGACATTCTCCAAACTTAACACCTGGTGAGATATGTTAGACAGAACGATTGCTGGCTTTCATTGTTTATCTTGGTTCCCAGCTTAAGCCTTTATTTGATTGCTCTTTGTCTTTTAAGGAGGAAAGGAGAGACCAGTGAAGTTCTGTTATTGTTCTCCCTATTTCTTGAGTAAGATGTTCTTTCCTAGGCAGTTGATCACTGTTCCCATTTTATAAGCAATGGAAAGGAGATGGAGAAGTGGGATACAGCACCTAGTGGTTCCTTAATGGTGCTTGCGTAATTAAATAAGCAGAAGTACTGGAATGCTTTGGACCCCTCCGTGGAAACACAGATGCCATTTTATTAAATCCTCATGCCATTTAGGAAATCTGATTGGGTTGTTCTCTTTAGAAGGTATAGATTGTACATCACAGAATCACAAAACAGTTGTGATTTTTCTTGCTGAACTATTAGGATGACTATATTACACCTTTTGTGGGGGGATAATCTTATTATAGGGATATCTCTGAGGGAGAATTGGAGCAAGACAGCAAAAGAGAACACATGTGTGCATGAGTCTGCATATGGGGAACTGAGAAATTACGCTTCCAGATAATAGTGAAAAATATCTATGCATATAAAGAGAATAGTAAAGAGTGCAGGATAAAGGATGGTAGATACCCAGGGTACAGTGACCTCTGCTTTCTGTGTCAAAGGGCCATTTTCTCCAAACGATGTGGGAAATACCTTTGAAAAGAGATGAAAGGTATAAAATAAGGTGCAATACCTCCAGAATTTAAATTTCATTCCAATAAAAATTTAGTTTTATTACCCAATAGTGTGTGTGTGTGTGTGTGTGTGTGTGTGTGTGTGTGTGTGTACACATTTCTGGTACACCAGCACCTAGCAATTAACAAGGCCATGTTGAATTGTATTAATCAAAATTAATTTTAATGAAAAAAAATCATTAAAAAGGGTTGTGATTTGTTAAAAATGAAATATTTGCTTAAATATATAGTAGCATTTTCCTTAAAATCAACCAGTGAGGGCAAAGACCACACTCTGGAGAGAAGAAAATTCCGTAACACTGGTACTACCATCAAGAAGATCCTGACTGGCCTAGTTCCAGATAAAATGTACATTAGGAGGGGCCCAAAAGAGTCTGGGAGATCCTTATCAGTTGTCTTCTGCTGGATGGGCATTTTGTGACTCAGCACACTCCCCAGGCTGGCACTTTGTGAAGGGTCAAGCCTACCCTAGAGTTGTGTGTGAAAGAGTGTAATGATGTGATTCCCAAATGCCAAATGCATTCAGTAAAACAGAATGGCCCTAGATTTTGGCTTGGTTTACCTTCCCAATAAGCAACCAAGTCAGAAGTAAAAGCATGATCAATATTAGGATACCCCGATAAAGTGGGATCTCCCTATGATCTTTACCTGATGGTAAAGACTGCAACGACGACACCATTAAAGCCAACATCTTTAACACATTCTTCAGCTCAGTATTTGTAAACAGCAATGGATCATGCCCAGTATTTCCTAGCCGTACCACAGATAACAACAATGATCTAATACATATCGATTTTACAGAAGACAATGTTGAAAAAGCACTACGCAATCTAAAACCATCTCTATCTATTGGACCGGATGGAATATGTGCCTACTTCTTAAAAAGCTATCCACTGCCATAGCCAAACCTCTAAGCATAATCTTTGAAAAATCTTTCAGGACCAGCTCCTTGCCTAACCTATGGTCACAAGCCACAGTCATCCCCATCTTCAAAAGGGAGACCCAAGCCTAGTTGAAAATTACAGACCAATCTCCTTATGCTGCGTCACCTGTAAAGTCATGGAATCAATTATTAACCAATCCATCATCCTCCACTTAGAGACAAACAACCTACTCTCCAATAAACAATTTGGTTTCAGAAAAAAACTATCCTGTAATCTGCAACTCTTACACTGCAAAAACATATGGAAAACACAACTCGACCAGGGCAAAGCAATCGACGCTAATCTACATAGACTTCTGTAAAGCCTTTGATTCAGTGGTACACGACAAACTACTCCTAAAAATAAAATCCTATGGTATATCTGGACAACTGAATAACTGGATAGAAGCATTCCTGGCAAACAGACAACAAATGGTCAAAATTGGGAGCGTCCTATCAAATTCTGTACCTGTCAATAGTGGTGTCCCCCAAGGCAGTGTTCTAGGACCAACTCTCTTCATACTCTACATAAATGACCTCTGTGATCATATTAAGAGCAATTGCGTTCTTTTCGCTGATGATGTAAAGCTGTTCAATACCACAGACAATACTGCTACCCTACAAAAAGATCTTGACTATGTATCAGAATGGTCAAACAAATGGCAACTTCAAATCTCAACAAATAAATGCTCTGTCTTACATATTGGCAAAA
Organism: Notechis scutatus; assembly: GCF_049901735.1. Lineage (NCBI taxonomy): Eukaryota > Metazoa > Chordata > Lepidosauria > Squamata > Elapidae > Notechis > Notechis scutatus. Next base: position 121,342,598 of record NC_142009.1, on the reverse strand, counting down.
AAAACAGAAAATAAAATACAAGCTGAATAGTCAAGATCTTGTTGATGACCCAAGCTCTGTAAAGGACCTTGGAATACTCACCTCTAATGATCTAAGTGCTAGAGCCCACTGCAACTACATAGCCAAAAAGGCATTAAGAGTTGTTAACCTAATCCTACGTAGCTTTTTCTCTGGTAATATCACACTACTAACCAGAGCATACAAAACATTTGCTAGACCAATACTCGAATACAGTTCATCAGTCTGGAACCCACATTACGTATCTGATATTAGCACAATTGAGAAAGTCCAGAAATATTTCACAAGAAGAGTTCTCCACTCCTCTACTGTCGTAGAATACCTTATGCCACCAGACTTGAAATTCTAGAACTAGAAAACCTTGAATTACGCCGTCTTCGGTCTGATTTAAGCATGGTATATAAAATCATACATTGCAATGTCCTACCTGTCAATGAATACTTCAGCTTCAACCATAACAACACAAGAGCACACAATAGATACAAACTCAAAGTTAACCACACCAAACTTGATTGCAGGAAATACGACTTCAGCAATAGAGTGGTCAATGTCTGGAATACTCTACCCGACTCTGTAGTTTCTTCCCCAAACCCCAAAAACTTTAACCTTAGACTGTCTACTATTGACCTCACCCCTTTCCTAAGAGGTCTGTAGGGGGCGTGCATAAAGCGCACCAACGTGCCTACCGTCCCTGTCCTATTGTTTCTCATATTCTTCTTTTATTTTTCTTATATGTACCCATTTCATGTATTCACAACTATGTATACACTTATACTTATTATCTTGTAAACAATTGGCAAATCAAATAAATAAATAAATAAATAAAATAAATATGAAAAGGAGAACCTTGAGAACCATCTTACATTCCTTTTTATAGTTAACACAAAGAAAAACGAAAGAGGAAAGTTGGTTGGACAAGATAAGAGTAACCCCTCCTTTGCACAGTAAATCAGCCACAAAAGCTTGTTTAAAATTAGATAACCAAATGTCAGTTAACACTAAGAAACTTTTTTTTTAAATCAGGAGATAGCATCCAGACATCCTTCTGTAAATTATCTTTTCTGTTTAGGAATGTTAAAAGCTATCTAATCAATCTATACAGCCATAGGATAAAAGTTTTCCTACATTTCAGTCAGTAATGAGCCTGAACATAGACAATAAGTTAAATTAAAACACAAAATAACTATGTCAGTTAACAAATTACAAAATCCATCTTATGTGCCCCTCAATCCTTTTCAGTCATCCTTTAGTATTGCTGCCATATTCTTTGAAAACTTTGGTTCCTGACATAAATTTTCATGTCTTTCCTTCCTTCCTTCCTTCCTTCCTTCCTTCCTTCCTTCCTTCCTTCCTTCCTTCCTTCCTTCCTTCCTCTCTTCCTTCCTTCCTCCCTCCCTCCCTTCCTCCCTCCTTCCCTCCCTTCCCTTCTTCCTTCCCCTCCCTGCTCTCTCTCTCTCTGTCTCTCTCTGTGTACACAACATGAAGAAAAATTCCGAGAATGATAAACATGATATGCCCTTGGAAATCATGACCATTCTCAAAAGATATTCAAATGTATTCAACATTCTGCATTATGCTTTTATTTAAAAATTAGTTGTTCTTACAAAAAATGGAGATAGTAATATAATTCCCGCTTTATTCACCATTTGCCTCGTCTATTGAGATTGTTAGTAATTCATAGTAGAACAAAGCTACCAATGTATTGGGTTGTATCAATTGTGCTTACTCATTCAGCAGAAAATGTTTATATCTCCCCATCTGAGTTAATATTTTTGAAAAAAAAAACTATTTAGATTTCATCCTAAACCACTGTTTCTAGTTATCCTATACAATTCCATGTTGAGCTATTTGCTGAGCCAAAACATTTTCAGTCATACAACGAATGAAACGTGCTTCAAAATGAGAGCAAATTGCCCAAGGTTTTGAAAATCACATTGTCTACAGATTTCATTTGCAATGAAAGATCAACCGTTACTAGAGCCAATATAGTCTACAATACTTTGTACTATGAACTCGTTATTTTTATTGTTAACTTTTGAAGTCCACATATTTTAAAATTGCCAAGTTTGAGAAACACTGTTTTAGATTGTTTATTGATAGATTGATATCGGGATTTTATTTTTGTTTTTGTCAGATGAATATTATAACTTAAACAACCAAGTAATAAACTGTTTTAGTGACTCTTTAAAATATTTTTCATCAACTCTGTACTTCAAATTTGAGAAAGGACAAGAAACATCTGAAATACATTCTTCCAAATTTCCCAAATAAATACTGTGGGAGAAGAGCAAGCAGAGTTGGAGAGTGGAGTTAACCATGTCATCAGTTTAGAATTCTTGTGTTACCAAAAGAGATCCAAGTCCAGTTCCCTTTGAATTTTGTTAACCCTTCTCTAGCACTTATGCTGTTAGTTGACCAGAACTTGTGTACAGACTTGAATAAATCTTCTGTGGTGCAACTTTACAAATGAACCTTACTCTTTGTGCCTAACAAGCACCTCATAACATTTGGAGTTTCCTTTATCTTTCTTGGGAATGAATTCAGAAAAATATTTCAAGCACTAATTGAAATGCTGGCCCTTTGGATAACAGCTAAATACAAAAATATTATTTCTGGTTTTTTCAGGAAAAAATCAATCCAGTAGATACTAATTTTTTATCAAGTCCTTCTCTTGCACCATTCCAGGAAGCATTATTTTTGAAATACACCTTTCCACACAAATACCATTCTGAGAGCTATTCTGCCCCTTCCCCAGTCTCTAATGAAAAACAAAATCTTCCCTTCTTGTCACCATTCCCTCTATGAAATTACGTCAGACCATGGCCTAGCTAGACACCACTTTCAGGAAAGACCTTGGCATGTAAACATCCAACATGGAGGTTGTTCAGCCTTCTGTGCCTCTAGTTGTACATGAGAATCTTCAAAATTCTCTCTGACTAGGAAATGGCTTCTAGACCAGATCACAGATTTTCTTAAGCCAGCATTTGTCAAAAAAAATCAAACAAACCATATTATGCTTTAATTTGCATGTGAATGTGGTCCTAGAAATCAGTCCCTTTATCTCACTCACTAAACAAGCTGTGAACAGTTTTTAAGCACAAGAGAAAGGAAAAGTGAGAGAAATATACTGGAAAGGCTTGCTAGAACTGATAGAGATGATCATTGTTGTTTTTTAAGGAAACCCAAGAGAAGAATCTGGACAACGTCTCAAAATTCAGAGAGAAATAACACATACTAATACATAAACGTTGATTTCCCTCAGAAATACAGTTATATCTTCCTTTGTCAGGGCCTTGGAGAGTTTCAGAAAGAAAAGCTATCTAAATGTTTGACACTTTGCTAAGCTGTGTTTGGAGCGACCAATTTCATTTTCTCTTGTTTTTCCCCCCCACTTCCGGTAAACTCCTCCAGGATCTGATATATGCTGGCTTGGATGGCTGTTAGAAGAAAATGAATGAGATTGAAATAGCTAATGAATGACTAATAAATGAATGTGTGACGTTCAGAGGTAATATTTGGCTTTGTCGGGTTGTTTTTTTTCCTCATAAGATGAGTGAATGGAATTGGACCGCTCATGGGAGAAGGTGATTACTTTTTCCTTGTTCCCATCCAGCTTTGTTTTCTCTGCCATCTCTTTTTCTTTGGTTGTTTCTATGGTTTTTTTTTAAATCGCTCTTGTTTTCAAATGTTTTTAACAATTTGTAAACTGCTCAGACCCCCCGAGCAGTTAGCTGGCATATAAATTATTATTCATATTACTAAAAAAAGAAGAAAACATTCACAGCAAGCTGAATGGACTCTGAATGGCGACAAAGGAAGACTTAGTCAGGAACCTGCTCCCCAGTAAACAAAATTGTTTTTATTCAATGACTATAGCTCCGAGAGACGCTGACATGCTGATCTAGTAGGAATGGATAAATAATGAGAAGTTCACCCGAATAGGTTTATCAAAATCATTCTAACGTCATTTGTCATTTACACCTTGTCTGCCTTTTCCTTTGTCTTGTCTTTGAAATATAATAGGCCAAAGTTATATAAGCTGCAGTTCTGTGTTTACACAGGGCTGCTCAGCAAGCTGTCAGTGCTTTGCTAGGAATCAGATATACACTTGTACTGTTTGCAGTCTACTATAGACATGTGTATCTTCAAGACGACTTGGTTGCCGGATATGGGGAATTGTCTGGGAGCATGCTAGGTGCAAACTAAACCAGAGATTACTCACAGTAATTTTCCAACAGTTGGAACTTGGGTTGATGGGCAGAGATCTCAAAGGCCTTCTTCATTTTGAAGCGGCTAAAATTCAGATGAGATGATATTTTGTGGAAATATTGATTCATTTGGGAAAAGATGCTGTTGAGAATTTTGACAGTTTTCAAAAGCCATTCTGTCTTCACCGAGAACGTTCCTCATTCAGATCAGCTATTTTAGTGAAAATAACCAGAACTTTAATTCAAATGAAAGGAGGAAAGCTTTATTAAGATGCTGCATGCTAACTCTGAAATGCTTCCAAGCCTTGGGGTTAATTGCTGACCTGACAGTTGTAGGAGTGAGGCATAATTTGAATATTGTTTTTGAATCTCTAGCCTTGGATATATAATTATGAAGTTTTAATTTTTAATCATTACAGAACAAACTTTTTTATTATTTCATCATGAATTTATAACCATTGGCATTTAGCAAAAGAGATGTTTTCAGCCAGAGCCCACAGTACAGGGCAAAATGGAATAATGATCCAATCCACTAAGGAATTCCTTAAGAGTAATGGGGGTGGTTATTAATTGTCCATTCATATTCCTTAGGCTGTTACTTAATACAATAAAAATTAATACAGATGTAGAGCTAAATGTGAGTAAATGAATAAAAATGAAGGAAGGCTGCAGTGACCAACTTTGGCCCTAAAGGATATCATCTAAGGGTTAAACCCAGCTGTCTTTGTTATCATTTCTCTCATTTGCCAGTTTCTGCACAGTTAAAGACTCCTTTGGGCTTCCAATTAGCTCAAAGACCAATTACATCTGGACCTATGATCCTAACTGTCAATTTTACCTAGCAAAGGCTCATTCTTTTTAGCTCAAAGGTGAAACAGCTGAGTCTATGGAGTGGAAGACTGAGCTCCTGCTGGCTCTTCATAGAGCTTTGGAGTATTGGCTTAATATTTTCTGGTTCAAGAAAGTGCTTTATATGGTAATATGGGAACACCTCTTTCTCTGTGAGAAAGGGCTCTTGCAACCCATGCTGTCTTTCTGACAATTTAAAGACAAAAAGGAATCTATAGCGCAGACTCTTGGGCATAAGGTGTAAGATATTCAAGAATATGGATAAAATATTTAGTTGTTCTTTTCAATACACCTGAAACTCATATCAATCTCACAAGAGATAAACATATTCAAACTTTTTTTGGGGGGGATAAATAATTTCCATTTATAACTTTAAATATTAAAATGCATATATATTCCATGTTAGAAGATACATTGTAGGATGTCCTATAGGACAAATTTTCAGAATTTAATCTGCAGCACTAACTCTTGTGAGTTTTAGCAAAAAGGCCTTATAAGTTCAGCAGAAGCAATCAAGTCCCTAAGATGTATTGGTCCCCTAGTTGTGAGATCTGTCACTGCAACCTTACAATAAAGATAGTATTAGTACTCATGGCTTTGGTTGCCTATCTGGACTACCTCAAAGGTTGACATCAACCTTGCTAGTCTAAAAGCACTACCCCGCTCCCCTGCCTTGACTTTTCAGAGAACTAGGGAGAGTTCTACTACGCTCTCTGCATCCCCATTCCTGCTTTAGACTCTGATTTCTCTTATCAGATCATTGCCTAGGCTGCAGCTATTCATCCTGTCTCCCAAAGTTATTCTCCCAAACCATTATAACAACAGACTTGCCTGAGGTTACAAAATGCTAACAATATAAGTGAAAGTGTTAATCACAAAAATGCAAACTAGCTGCTAGGAGTGCATTAGACAGGTAGGAACTACTAAAATCTAGTGCTGGAAATCAAGATGGCAAAAATAACAATTTGATTATGGACGCTCAGGGTGTGCTTAAGAGAGAAAAGGATGTTTTCATTGTAATTATTTTTAATAGAAAGAAAATATGAGCTATTAAATGGCTATTAATAGGTTGTAATTCTAATTTAATGGTTGAAACAGAAGCAATGATTTGTATAATTCTATAAAGAGGGCTTGTAACCTCCTTCCTGTTTAGGCTTTTTGTTCATTGTACTCTATTAGTATAATCTATCAGTTCATGCTTCAATGTGATTGTGTCCTTGTCTCTGGTTCAAATGTACTGTGAGGGGAAAAACTATCCTTCAGCCCAGATTCTGGTAATACAACACTGCAACTTAATTAAAAGAAAATAAGAAAAAAACCCAAAGAAAGAGAATGTAATGTTTTATCATAAGATGCCTCTAGTCCACTAGAAATAACAAAAACTCACTGTAAAGAGATTGGTGCAAGATTTATATTATTATAGATCCCAAGAAGATTATAAATAAAATTAATATCTTTGTGCCCAACCTGAAGAAAGGAGAAAAGCTGAAATTACTATTGGACAGACAAATTGTTTGTGAGGTGCCTCAAGGTTTGATGGTCTTGTCCTTCCTGTTTAACATATAAATGAAATCACTAGGTAAGGTTGTCCACCGACATAGATTAGGTATTATACTCAGTTAAATATCTCTACTCCTTGTCAATGAAAAAAAATGCTATCCAAATCTTGCCCCAGTGTATGGAGGCAATTCAGGACTGGATGAGCAAAAGCAGGCTGAAACCCAACACTGAGAAGATTAAGCAGCTATGGGTATGTTCCATTTTTTATTTTGAATGGGGTGGCATTTCCCTTTTAAAAAATGGGTGTGTAATTAGGGGTACTTCTAGACTTCCAAATTCTGCTATATGGACAGCTGTGACCAGGAAGACCTTCACCCAGATTCATCTGGTGTGCCATTTGTGCACCTTTTTGGACTGAGAGTTCCTTCTTATAGTCATTCATGCCTTGATCACCTCATGTATGGATTATTGCAATGTATAATACAAGACTGACCAAGCTGCAATGAATCCACCTTGGAATGCCCATATAACATCCTGGCTATGCAAACTGTACTGGTTACCAGTCAGCTTCCAGGTACAATTCAATGTTCTATGAAGGGCTTCCTGCCACAGGGTTTAGCTGTCTGATGAACCATCTCTTCCGTATTATTTCTGCCTTCTTCATAAGACTTGACAGAGCTAGCATGTTTCCTGACCATCCATTAAGGAATGTCATCTGATAGGATTAGGAAGTGTATTTTCTGTCACAGTGCCTAACCTTTAAGTAGTTTCTTCTCACAGCTCATCCTGAACTAGCAAGCTTTAAGCAACCATTGAAACCTGTTTCCCCCCACCCTCAAATTTCAGAATACATTGGTATGTATAATGATATGTGAGAATGAACTTGGGAGACAAAAAGAAGAGCCAAAGACTGAACAACTGGAGGATTTCTCACTTGGGGAACATTTCAGAAGGGACCCTCCCTAGTTTTCCAGTGAGTAAAAGAAAAGGAAGGAAGATGTACTTTCAGTCTTGCAAGATTCTGGTAATTTAACTTTAAAATAAAGACAGAGTTAGTATTCCTGCCTGTGTTTTTTTTCTCTGGATCACCTCAAATGGCTAATATCATCACCCATCTATTGGTAAATCCATTTTTATTAGACAATATTTGCTTCCCTGGTTATGCTTGCTCTCATGCATATTTTTTTAGGCATCTGCTTGCATTGGGTGGTCTCATAAATAAAATAAATAAACGTTAGTCTTTGAGACTTGATTTAGAACCATGAAGATTACAGGTAATGCTCAAATTACAGGTAATCCTTAAGTGACTATTTGAAGTTAAGATGGTGCTGAATGAATGGACTTATGAAGTTCCAGCCATTGCAGTACCCTCACAGTCACATGAACAAAATCTGGGCCTTTGGCAATAAGCTTATATTTACAACAAGTTGCAGCATCCCATGGTCATGTGATCACCATTTGCAACCTTCCCTGCCAACTTCCCGTAAGCAAAGTCAACAAAGAAGCTGGCAGGAAAGCTCACAAGCGCTTGGTTAATTCTCTCCCATACTTCACTAGGCTTTCTTTGCTCATACACACCATGTTGTCTTCCCACTTCGCTCGTAAGGACCTTGTGCCCTCCTTCCCCAGACTTGCACTGATGCATGCACCCACCAGCCCTCTCCTTTATGGACCTCCCTGCATTCTCTTGGGCCTTGTGCCCTCTTTCACTGGAATTTGCATGCACCCCATGCTTTCTTTGCCCAGCCTACCTGTGCTCGCACACTTGACACGTACCCACCAGCACCCTTCTTCCTAGGCCCCCTTGAGCTTGCCCATGCCCTGTGTCCTCCTTCCCAAGCCTATTTGAGCTTGTATTAAGCAGCCACACTGCAGCATCTCCAACTTGTGTATGGGCTGTGCTGGGCTTACCAAGCTCCTCCTCTCCCTGAGGAACCCTTACTCTCCTTACCTGGGACTCTTTCTGCTTCCTCCTTAATGACCCCACACATCTTCGATTACCATGGCGACTAGGACTGCCCGGATTGCCATTGCTAAATGATGTGCTTTATAACCATATCACTTAGCAATGGCAGTCCTGATTCCCATAGCAGTTGTAACTGGAGGACTACCTATGTAGTATGACAGCTTGTCCCACAAGGTCTAGTGGTATGAGCATGTTCTGGGTATCTGCTATCAAGCAATGCCATCTAATGGGATCCAGGAGGCATAGTGTCTGCTGAAACAGCCTTTCCCCTCCAAGATTCATTCATATGGTCCTGACCTGGAGGCCTTCAGTTAAGCATTAAAGCGTTGGCTCTACCCCAAGCTTTGGGCCTGAGTTCTGAGTCGATTTAGTGTGGTGACTGTCAGCTTACCATACTCTCTTAATGTGCTTTAAATGGTTATTGTGGTTATTTTATTGATTGTTGGGCACTTAACAGTTACATGCTAATTGGGCAGCCGTATCCATCTATGTAATGACTTAATTAAACCAAATGTAGATTCTGGACTAGAACATGATGACTTATTCCTACAAAAATAAAATATTCTGGAGACAGGTTTTTCCCTCTTCCCCCCCCCCTTGCAGTTCCTTGCCAATGTCCAAATCTCAGTCAACACTATAGCAAATGGTCTTAGTTCTCAGCTTTTCTTAGCCTCAGCTCACCATTTCTAGAATTCTGCTCCTGATTTTAAAATAACCGCTTTCTTCCCCAAAGCCAAATCTGTGGATATCTGCCTTGGTGTACACAATAGAGAGAATCTCTCCCTCATGGGAACGTGAATTGAAATCTTAACCAAGAGTCTTCCCAACTGATAAGATTGTGTTTGAATGGGATCACTACAAACCGCCTAGGTAGGGAAGTTCATATATTTGAATTATTCTCAAGCATGCGAAAAGTTCAATATCAGTGGTGGTGCAGTGGTTAGAATGCAGTATTACAAGCTAACTCTGCTGACTGCCAGGAGTTCAATCCTGACCAGTTCACAGTTGACTCAATCTTCCACACTTCTAAAGTCGGTAAAATGGGGACCCAAATTGTTGCGGAGCAATATGCTGACTCTGTAAATTGCTTAGAGAGGGCCATAAAGCACTATGAAATGGTATATAAGTCTAAGTGCTATTGCTATCTTCTAAGTTTCTCCTTAATCTTCTATCTCTCTGATGAGAAACATTTTTCATAAAGCCATCAAGGGGTATTCTGTCTTGTGTCTTCAGCTGAAAACTTGGACCACAGATGCTGCACTATGTGACAGAAACACCAAGTGACAGACCCATGATCTTGTGGAACATTTCTTATCCCATAATATGCCTAGTCTTGCTCTTCGAATCCAGGTTCTTATACGGTATCCTTTTGTGTAGTTTTCTTTGCTTCCTGTTGTTAGAGGGAAATTCTAATTTACCCTGTGATTTTTTACATGGAGAGGATTAGAATAAAAGAATCAGGAAGGCTGAAATGGGGCAACTTTCTGTCAGCCTTTCATGCTGAGGGCAAGTCACCCTCTGTAGATACTCCCTTGGCACATTTTGTAAAAGTTTTGAAACTGGAATGTGACAAAATGGATAAATAAGCTCACATTAGAAATGAAAGACAAGGAAGACTCTGAATATTACACAGTATGGGATAAGTGGTACGAGTGATTAAAAACAGATATAAAGATAAGGAAGAAGGATTATGGTGAATAAAGCAGGAGACCTTAGTAGATTGTCAATATGACTATAAATATATGTATATAGGATATATGTATTTGTTGATGTCAAAACGTTGTTAAGACTATGGGTGAGATTGTATTTTTGAAAACTGCAAAAAAAAAACAATTTTAAAAAAGTTTTGAAACCTATTTAAAAGTAAATAGAATTCATTTAATAAAAAATATTTTGTGTGTGGCTTTCTTCTAACAAAATAAGGAATTAATGCGTTATCATTTGCATTCATCTCAACCTGCTGGCATCTTGGAGGAAGAATTCAGTGTTTACTCAAATTGATGGAGATTCAGAGAAGCCATTTCAGGCTGTGTGAACATAAGTGGTCCCTGAGAACAACTCTCCAAGTGGGCTTATGCACTATGCAGCATAATGTGTGAGAAGCATTCACAGATGTTTATTTTCCACTCTTTAGAAAGTCTCATTTCAGCCATAGAAAACGTTACAAGAAGCATAGCTCCATTTTCCCCATTTACCCACAAAAAAGATTTTATATTTCACCCTATAATTTTAGCCAATGCTGGAATTTAATCATATGCAGCAAGGTTTGTTTTCTTTCCACTTTGTTTAACAATACACCAATTTATAATGTCCCATTATAAATGCTGCTAGTTAATTGTAATGTGTGAACATATTTAGGCAAAAAATAGAAAGGAACTATCACAAACATGAATTGATTTCCTACAACAGGAAGAAATTTGGCATGTGACTTCATCCAATTATAGTTTACTTTCTGTAATTGTTAATAGATGGGCACCATAATTTCCATGGTAGTTCTTCCTAATATTTATTCCAGTAGCCCACCTACCCATTCCATCAAGGCTCTTTGCTTCCCTTTGTAATGGTCTTCTAGAAACTGACATCTTCCAGATGTGTTAGCTTGCAGATCCAGGAAGTTCCAGTAAGGATCTTGCTGGATATTCTTGGAATTGCAAGAAATAGTTTGCAATTTGCCAATTAAATTTGCGATTTAATGTCTCTTGAACCTTCTTTTCCATGGGCAGCTCTGATACCTTTAAAGCTGAGGAAGGACAGCATGGGCAACCCACTACAAATTGTGCCAATGACAAAATATGTATCCCAGGACAAAGCTCAAGATCTTTTTTTATACTTGTGCTCACACTTTGGGATGTAAGTTGGCCAGTCACAGGGTTTGCTACATGATGTCAGGATTCACATTTTATCATTTGCCTCCTAGGGTGCAGGAAGGGGGTCAAAAACTCAAGGTGGCACTGTGTGACACTGTGACACTGTGGTGTATAAACCACAGTTTGTGACACATGTCAGATATAAAAAGGAGTGGAGACTTGATTGCATGGTGGTGGCTGCCATTCTCACCGCAAGTGGACACCCTGCTTGCCCTCCTTGCTGGTCCATGATTTCTTAAGGAAGGACAGATACAAGCTGAGATGGTAGTCATTTCTACTTCCCTTCTTCCACCTTTCATTAGCCACATCATGTTCATTTGCTTAGCAAAGCTTTATGTGCCTTTTTGTGCCTGATTGAACTTGCTTATTGATGTCCTTAATGGCGCAGCTATTAGAGTTTGCTACGGAAGCCAGTATTTGCTTTTCTGAAGCAGTGAACACAAATACCATCACACTCAGCATGGCTTTGTACTTAAAAGTGAACAGGCTCACTTCCAATAGAAATCATGCGTCAAGAAATCATCAGGATGGAAAGCATGGCCTTTCCCTGTGGTGATAGCAAAATATTATTAGCAAAACAACATGGCACATAGACCACAGAGAGAAAAATATAGCAAGTCGATTGGAAGAGGCAGCCCATTTAGATGTAATCTATATATATAAAAGCAAAGGACCACTCACGCAGCATCACGAAATCTCCAGAACCGTAAAGCCTACAAACTTGAAATTTGGCACGTATGTTCCTCTTGGCTTCTAGATGCTCGCTAAGAAAGGATTTTTCAAAATGACCATCACAGCATTAGTATTTTCTATATTATTATTAACACACTCTGATGCTAAAGAGTTCTACTCCCCCTCCCCACCTGAAAAGAACTCTGTTCCAACTGCCAGTTGCCTCACATTCCGTTACCTCACATTCCGTTACCTTAGCAACTCCACAGCCATTTGCACCATTCAGGTGACCCAAGGACACAGACAAACCTCCAAGTTGCCTCAACGATTCTCTAAAAGGATGAAAACTACGCTTCCAAACAGGAAGCTACTTTGGCATCAAAGGTTGTAGCATTTCTATTACCCACCATCCAGTCAGAGCTGAAGAGGCTTCTTGGATGAGAAGCAAAACATCTTCAAAGAAAAACCAGGAAGTCCAGTTGTCGCTTGAAGAAAAGCACCTTTTACAACACTTTTGCTGGATAGTTTAGATAGATAGATAGATAGATAGATAGATAGATAGATAGATAGATAGATAGATAGATAGATAGATAGATAGATAGATAGATAGATAGATAGATAGATAGATAGATAGATAGATAGATAGATAGATAGATAGAAAGAAAGAAAAGAATGAAGGAAAGGAAAGGAGGAAGGGAAGGGAAAGGAGGAAAGAAGGAAAGCTTGGGCTCCTGTATAGTCTGATCATAAAGTTTCGTCACAAAGCATGGGTATCCAACTAGTATCCTTCATATGTTTTCCTTCCTGCTCATGTAGTCCTTATATAGCTGAATCGGGAGTTATGCCTGTATCAGGAACAATTTTAAGATAAGAGTCAAGCGGACACAGAATAATACAAAAAGATGTCAAGGGCTATGAATTCCCAAAATGATTCTTAGGAACTCTGCAATAGCTGTTCTATTGTACACTGTGTGTGTACAGACAATGTTGCCATTTTTTTTTCTTGTCAGTTTATTAAAGGCATAACAGCTGATCTGCACATGAGGATTGTTTTTCAAATGTATTCTGTACAGCTTCAGAAGCGGTGGTGGAATGAGTGTGTCTGTGCTCTTATCTTTAATCTGGGATGAAGGAACACTCACCAAATGGCTTAATTGCACTGCTGCTCCAAAGATCTCTTTAAGATAACTGTCTTCAATCGTGTTTAAAAAAGCAGGATGCTTTACAAACCCTTATGTAGACTCCACTGCAACTATGAGTTTGTTTACTTTTCCACAGCTCCAAGCATTCAACTTCATGACACCCACAAACTCTCTTCAGATCTTGTCAGTCTTTATGTAAGAAGCCATTTTTCAGAGCATACATCTCCCAGCTTCACCTTATCCAAAGAGATGGTGTTGACTTGGGCTTAACTTCAAGTCACTGGTCTTCACTGCAGTATTACTTCCTCTGTTTGCAGAGGCGCAACAGTTTGTAATTTTCCTTCACCTGGAAGCCAGCATTTAGAATTTTGACAAAATATGGTAAGGGATTTTTTACAACATGGCTGTTGGAGATTACCTAGAATTGTCAGTAATTGGGAGGGGGGAATATCCAATAATTTACTGAGGAATGGTGCAGTGGCCTAGAGGTGGAGCTCTCACCTCACAATGAGGAGGCTGTGAGTTTAATCTTAGGTAGAGGTAGATATTTCTGTCTCTGGGCACACTGAGAATATATCTGCTGAACAAAACTCCACATTGGTGACAGGAAGGGCATCCAGCCATTAAAACACTCTGCTAGCTCCATTCAGTTGCCCAGACTCCATTATGGGGTTGTTAAAAGAAGATGATCTCCAATAACTTACTGGTCCTCTCTGACCAGTTGTGATTGTCACACAGCATTTATATGTGAGGAAAAGAAACAGAAAATTTGTGTTTTAGAGCATGGCTTATTGGAGATTAACAACAACAACAACAAAAAAAAAAAAAACCATGCCTGAGACTCACCACACAAAGCATAGCATGGTTCAGATTGTAACTTTGGTTGCAAAAATCTGAAAGAAAAACTGCATGGCTATCTAAAGCCAGAAAACATCACTTTTAAAGCAGGGCACGTTTGGAGGATGCCTCCATATTAGGACAGGGACGAGCTAAGGGTGACAATATCTTCTCAAGCTCCTCTCAATGTGACTGATGAAATGTTCCTTCTTGCAATAAGTGGACCATGCAGATGGACTGTTTGTGTCCAGAGCTGTAGGATTTTCACCTTTCTCAGCTGACAGATTGTCTGCTCTTAATCAAGTAAGTTTAAATAATATAGAAAAGTGAACTCGGGGAAATAGATTCAGAATCATTCATTCAAATGAAATCAGGGGCATGGTACAGGGAGGAGAGGACATTAACTTGAAATATTTTCTTGAATATTTATGCAATAATTATTATTGCATAAGAACAGAAATAAGAATAAAAGAAAAAGACTCTTAAATACTTATTTTCTGTTTTCTCTGACTTGTAACATGCATGTCTCTTCCTTAATAATCCTGAAAAATATAATACTTTATGGAAAAGATATATTGTTGATTTTGCAAGACCGGTTATTGAGAAATGAAGCTGTAGACACTTGACAGTCAGTTGAAAATGTGTGAGCTTCAGAAATAAAAGCCACTCAGCTTTTGATGAGGTCATGTCCCAAAGAGATTTCCTGTCATTTAAATGTTCATCTCATGCTAGCAAACCTACTAAATGAACTCCTCATACTCTATATCAGGTCTGCCAAACTCCCGGCCCACAGGCCTGATGTGTCATGCACTGGCCATGCCCACACCTGCTTTAGCAAAGGGGGGGAAAGTCCTGATACGTCACATGACAAAGCCGTGATGACAAGAGTTTGACACCCCTGCTCTATATTCTATTCCAGGAGTGGGCAACTACAGCAACTTGATGACCTATGGATGACCTATGAATTTCAACTCCCAGAATACCTGAGCCAGCCATGCAGGCTCAGGAATTCTGGGAGTTGAAGTCTATGGATCATAAAGCTGGCTCACTTGCCCACTCCTACTTATTCTAAACAATTTTGAAAGAAAAAGTTAATATTGCCAACAATATTTCCTCCATTATATTTTATCAAAGATTCTTCTCCCCACTTGCATTAAATCATGCAACTACTTCTGCATTAGATCTGAAAGACTGTCCAGGTGAGACTCACTAGATTAAATTGTTTATTTTAAAAAGGCAAATCATGTTATTTCTCAGTTTTAGATTTGATAAAGTCAAAGACAAGAATAATTTTAATAAAATTATTTTTCAATGGGTTTTTTAATGCACTGTTGGAGTACCATATTGCATTGTAATACTGCACTATTATGTAATATCTAGTACAGCAGTATTGGTATGGCTATGCTGTATAGAAATGAACAAAAGGAATAGAAAAATGGAAACACAAGTACAGGAAAAATAGGATTAGCAACAGACCTTGGCTGGAATCAAGGTCAAAAGCAGAGAAAACAATAAACAACCAAAGATGAAAACAAATTTAACTCAGCTATTTTCTAAAGGTGAAATATTTTGCAACTTTAGAGCTAAATGAATGTCCAAAGAAGTATGGTGACAGTGCTACTTTGAGAGATTGTGATAGATAGATTAGATAGATAGATAGATAGATAGATAGATAGATAGATAGATAGATAGATAGATAGATAGATAGACAGATAGATAGATAGATAGATAGATAGATAGATAGATAGATAGATAGATAGATAGATAGACAGACAAACTGAAAAAAGTTCAAATATGATTTGGCAGTCTATTAATCCTCTTTGGTTATCATCAGTTTGCAAAACATGTGGATTGAATGGATTACTTCCTGCTGATTCAAATTTACAAATGTGAACTTTTTTTTCTTCCCATACAGCTGTACTGGATCATAGAAATAGCACTTAGACTTATATACCACTTTATAGTGCTTTACAGCCCTCTCAAAGTGGTTTACAGAGTCACATATTTCCCCCAACAAACTGGGTCCTCATTTTACCCACCTCGGAAGGATGGAAGGCTGAGTCAACCTTGAGCCTGCCAAATTGCAGTAGGAGTAGCTTGCAATACTGCACTCTAACCACTGTGCCACTGAGGCTCAATATTTTTGGAACATGCACACATACACACCTACACTTGACCTAAGGTTTAAATTTTAAGGTGTGGCATCCTCCTAGCCAGAAGTGGGATTCAAATTTTTTAACAACCGGTTCTGTGGGTGTGGCTTAGTTGGTGGGCGTGGCTTGGTGGTCATGTTATTGGCTGGGCGTGGCCAACTCAATATCACTCACATCGAGGCACGCATCTCCTCACCTGGCCTCTCAAGACTGTGGGGATGCTGCAACAGTCGTAAGTGTGAAAAATGGTCATAAGTCACTTTTTTCAGTGCCATTGTAACTTTGAATGGTCACTCCACACAAGCAAAGTACCAGCAAAGGAGGAAAAAAAACTCCAGAGATGTTCCTGAGACAGGAAGTCTAGTCTTGCCAAGAATGTAATAAGGGTTAACAGAGAGGCAGTTTCTGTAAGCAACACCAGAATGTTTCCTTCCTGCCTTCCTTACAGGATTAGGCCAGTAATTTCTTCTAACAACCGGTTTTCCGAACTGCTTAGAATGTTAACTGTTATATCTGGAGGAGTGGGCGCAATAACGGAGACAAGGCATCGGGTAGTGACACAACTCTTTAATAGTGACTTCAGAACAGAGCAACCAACTTGGGCAGCAGCAGCTCTTTTATAGAGCTGGCTGCTGCCGCAATAACCAATGAGAACGAGTTTAACCGCACATAGTCTTCCAATCCGGGATGGCCGCTGTCAGCCAATCAGGTTAGCCGAAGGCAGCCAATCATGATCGCTTACTCGCGGACCAATCCGAACTGCAGGTTTACGAGCCTACAGTTGGAGCGAAGCTCGAAGAGTTTTTAATAATGAGTTTATTTAGTTAGTTCGTAACATTAACAACCGGTTCTAGCGAATAGGTGCGAACTGTTAGAATCCCATCTCTGCTCCTAGCCATTTGCTTTGAATACATGGCTTTTTTAAATAAGCCGTTTATCATCTTGAATAAATTCACATTTTCTGTGCAATGGGTAATAGCTATCCTTCCAAAGATTGCTTTGTTTACTTCTGTACCTGGAGTCTGTTTCCCTCACTTTCAAACACCAACTGCTCCAAAACCCCTTTTTAAAGGCAGGTTTCCCAGCGAGCTTTGTTTCACAGACAGGCTAAAAGATGTTTCTGAAAGTTCCAGGGCCAAATTACCCCCTTTGGGAATAGTGTGCCTGATTTGCCGGCTGTAAGAGATTGTAACAGGTGGCAGAGGCCATGCACCTGTTCTCTCTGTGCAGAGCTCAGTATGACAGGGCCTTTGCCTTCTAAACCATTACCGCATTCATATGATACACTTCCACAGTTCAGAAGCTTTATAATTGCAATGCTTTCAAGAGAACAGGTTGCCAAGTTGACTAGACATAATTAGCTCCATCTTTAATTCAGCAGGCTGGCTCTCCACTGACCGCAACATTGCCAGACAGATCCAAATATATGAGGGCTGAAAGATGAGAGAGCCTGTCACAGACTCGAAGGTATCAGGGATGAGTGGAAATCTAAGTTCTGTTGCCAGAAACAAGAGTGTCATGAACTTCCAAAAGAATCAGGCACCAGATGTAGCCGAAAATGTTCTCAAAGTATTTGTTGATGATAGTGTATCACCCTGATACTTCAGTGGGCGAGGGTTGTTTTTGTTAATATATCTTATGAAGAAATTGTCAGGAAATGGGGGGAAGATTAATCAGCCTGGACTTTATTCCTCATTTCTAAATTGTGACTTTCTGCAGCACTATTGGCTTTTAAAACAAAGGATATAGGCCCCAGGGGTTTGTTGTATACTAGACAACCCATGACCCATTGGGTTATCTTTCAGAGATATTTCATTACCAGAACAAAACAAACAAACAAACAAATTAATCATGAGTGGCTTGCTATTGTTTTGGATTTAAAATTAAGGATGAAAACACAATTTTATTAAAGAACAAAGATGTGTTGTTATAATAATGCGTTATTGTAATAAAATTTATTAATGCTTTTCTTTCAACAAAGGTCATTTTTGATGACAATAATTATGATTAATCTTCCATTCTTTAAGAATACTCTTAACATAAAGGTGGCATTCATCAGGTTCTGACCAGTTCTGGAGAACCGGTAGCGGACATTTTGAGTAGCTTGGAGAATCGGCAAATACCACCTCTGACTGGAGATTTTACAGTATCCTTCCCCTGCCACACCCACCAAGCCATGCCCACAGAACCGGTAGTAAAAAAAATGAATCCCACCACTGTCTTAATGTTTTCACTTCTTTTTCTTGGCTTAAAGTGACATACAGCTGAGCATGCTGGAATACCAGTTTCGCCAGATAAATCAACATATTCTCCATGGTTTGTCCTTTATGTATAGTAAGACCAAAGCATGACTGTATTGGGAACCATGACCACTGAAGAGGGATATCTTCTTCTTCTGATAAATTGAGCATCATTCTAGGAATTATGCAGAGGTGGTATTCAACAGGTTCTAACCAGTTCTGGAGAAACAGAAGTGGAAATTTTGAGTAGTTCGGAGAACCGGCAAATACCACCTCTGACCCACCCCCATCTATTCTCTGCCTCCCGAGTCCCAGATGATCTTCTTTTGTTGCCCTGCACAGGAGAATGGAGCTGGAAAGCAGGTTAGTGGGGTGGGGAGGGAATGGGATTTTGCAGTAACCTTCCCCTGCCATGCCCACCAAGCCACACCCCCAAGCCACACCACACCTGCCAAGCTACGCCCACAAAACCGGTAGTAAAAAAAAATTGAATCCTACCACTGGAATTATGACAGTGTTATTTTTGAATGTACCATTTAAATGATGGATTTGCTCTTGAAGAGTTACAGAAGGGTTCCATCTGTTCCTTGTTGGAAGAATTTTTTGGGCATTGAAGGATGCCGTTTGGAAGAGGCAGTTGTATTATCTGTTGTGCTTCCTGAACTTGTGTGCAGTAGGTTCATCATTGCTATATAACTTGAGGAGTTAATTAGGTAGAGGTAGCAAATTCCTTGTTTTGACCTTTTCCTTCATATAGCAGAAACTGGAAGTTTCTCCAGGGAATATGAAAGCATGACAATGAGAGCAGACTTTGGCCATGGCACCAACTTCAGAACAAATATAACACTGTGCGAGTCATGCATTTTGGCTTGCTGTTTTTCTACTGAGGTCGTTGTTGTTGAAGGTGGGTATTGCTGTGTTGAGGAACTGTCACAGTAATTAGTGTTGGCCACATTTCCCTTTCATCCTCCATCTTTTAATCTCCTCACTTTCTTTGTGATTCTGGAAATGCATAGCCATTTCATCCTCCACTTCTTCATCTCTCCAGCTCCTTGCTGCTACCCAATCAACAGGTTCTGACCAGTTCTGGAGAACCAGTAGCTGAAATTTTGAGTAGTTCAGAGAACCGGCAAATACCACGTCTGACAGTGGTGGGATTCAAATTTTTTTACTACCGGTTCTGTGGGTGTGGCTTGGTGGGCATGGCAGGGGAAGGATACTCCAGTCAGAGGTGGTATTTGCTGGTTCTTCGAACTACTCAAAATTTCCACTACCGGTTCTCCAGATCCAGTCAGAACAGTCTGACCTCTGACTCGCCCCATCCCCATCTATTCTCTGCCTCCCAAGTCCCAGATGATTGGCTGGGTCTTCTTTTGTTGCCCTGCACAGGAGAACGGAGCTGGAAAGCAGGTTAGTGGGGTGGGGAGGGGAGGGGATTTTGCAGTATGCCACACCCACCAAGCCACGCCCACAGAACCAGTAGTAAAAAAAATTGAATCCCACCACCATTCTCAATGTTTGGTATCATCTCTTGACCATGACATCCCCCCACTTTTTCCACATGGCATAATTATACTAATGATATTTTATTTTTTTTATTTTTTTACCACAATGTTGTATACCACAATGTTGTATGATTCTCACTTTAGAATCCCTGCCGGTTTCTCTACTGAGTTGTAAGAAGGTGTCAGAGGCATTTTAAAAACAAGATCACTTGATCTCCTGAGGGGTAGGGTGGAATAGGTCTATCTGGTTTTCAGTGGCCAAAGGAAAGTCCGGTCTCCTTAGTTTCAGAGTAGGAAGTAGTTGAAAAATGAAACAGGATGGGAAAAGACTAAGATGTAGTGGTTAATGTATTTAACTGACACCAGAGGGATCCATTTTTTATTCCATCTACAGCCACAGCAGCTCACTTGGTGATTTTCAGCCCAACCTACCTCATGGGGCTGTTTGTAAAGAAATATAAAAGGATGAAGTGCTATATATGTGCTTTGAGTTCCTGAACAAAGATGGCATAAAGATACATGTGTTTTTTGTGTGCCAGAGAAGGGGCACAAAAAAAACAATAAAAATATCCAGGCCTTTCTTTTTGCCCCTTATAATTCTTGCTTCTTTAAGAGCCACATAAGAGTCAATTCCTTGCTGCAGGGTGGGGGAAGGAGTGAGATTGTGAGATTGTCTGGGAAACTGTCACAGAATGTTGAAAATGAAGGTCATATGACCGCAGCAGCAGTCTAACAATGTAGCAACAGCCAGTAGCACCGAAGAAGCCACAGCTTCCCCAAATTTCATTCCCTTGGGAGTCAGTCCCACATTTGTATGTAACGTACATTCTGTACGTTAGCCCACTTTAGGTGCCTTGCTTCAAAAACGTTTCCCTACGATGCACTGTTTTACCCAGTTATGGTCATGTCAAAGATGATGATGATAATCATCATCATCATCATCATCATCATCATCATAATGCCCTACACATATTATTATTATTATTGTTGTTGTTGTTGTTGTCATTGTACATATATACACAATATACACATACAACAAAATTCACATAACACCCAGAGTCCAGACCCAACATGCACACACACATGACAATCCCCAAACACACCTCACCCACCAAAATTCCCCGCCCCCTAAAACGCACAAGCATCTACACAACAGACCAAGTAATACTGTCCAACAATTCAGTGATGGTTGTCCTTAAGTTCATTGTTAAGTGCAATTATAGCTCTGGGATAAAAACTGTTCAGAAAATGTGTGGTCTGAGTTTTAATTGTTCTGTATTTTCTGCCAGAAGGCAACAATTCACAAAGATGGTTAGCAGGATGGAAAGAGTGATAATGGTATATAGATAAATACATATCACACTCAGTTAACTGATAATCAATGTGGTACCTCGCTATAAGGTATATTTTGTGCTATGCTAGCTGCTAAGACACCACCAGTAATTCCAAAAAGGCAATCTGAAGAGAGCTGCAATTCATGGAAGCTTATACATTTTTATAAAATGTGTTAGATAAAAAAAAATGTGTTACTAGAATCTGCTTATGTAAAGAAATATATGAAATCATGGCATCCTCCATTCTAGGATTTTAAAACCTTCTTGCTAATAGCTCTTGAATTCTGCAGCGATTCTTTAAAATAAGAGCACTTGAAATGTAGGTTGTCGTCGCAGCGTTAGTTTTATTTACAAATATATAAGTAGATTAGTTCAAAACTAATGAATGCCAATCTGTTCATAGAAAGGCCCCACACTAAACTTGCCACTCATCTGTTTCTCAATGCAAATAGCAAATCTGCCTGGTTTGAATTCAACTCCCTATCGATGAATTGCAGTTTTAGAGAGACAATAGCTCGAAAATATGAATGATCTCAACCACAGTGATACAGACCTTTTTATCAATCTTTCTTGCCAAATTATGAGTTTAAGTTGTCATAACAAGTTTTTGCTTTCTTGACCAAAAGGGTGGCAGGTGCTTCA
This sequence comes from Notechis scutatus, assembly GCF_049901735.1. Lineage (NCBI taxonomy): Eukaryota > Metazoa > Chordata > Lepidosauria > Squamata > Elapidae > Notechis > Notechis scutatus. Next base: position 121,320,665 of record NC_142009.1, on the reverse strand, counting down.
TGGGGTTGACCAGAACAGTCAAGCTTCCATTGAGCATTATGTTTGAAAGCTGGCATGGTAGCACTTATGCCAAACCTCTGCCAATGTTCCTTAAAGGCTTTTTCACTTTTAGGTTATTATTTTCAGCCAACTTTTTTCAAGTATTCCACTCAGAGTCTGGTGCCCGTGAATATAAAATCAGAGTCCCAGATGGTGTCATCAGTGATTGCCAACTTTACATATTTTCTGTCTGGTTTCTGTTCTGTACCTTCAGTCCTATGACTGTTACACATGGAAAAATTAGGTGGCACCATGCAGCACAATTCAGTTAAATAAAACAGTTGCGATACGTTTAAGGGATGCTGCTTGCATCTTAATCTGGAATCATATCTGCCAGGCATAAAGAAAATTATGCATACGAAAAGACCTGGATAATGTAAAAAAATATATGCATTGGTATCAGAATTCTAGCTTGCATACGATATGACCAGAGACCTGTAAGCTATACTTGGCGCGGCCCACAAATCTCAAGCAAAATGGACTGTGAGTCATAGACTAGAAGACTTGGAAAGGGATGTATTTGTTGAGCTGATGTTTTTACAATAGTACACATATTCCTCTACATGGGATAACCTGCTGTGATCTACTTAGCATATCATATTTATACATGGCTGGTTCAATGATGTTTTATTGAATAACCTATTACTATCCTACCCACTTCCCAAGTCCTGCTGTTCTGCCTCATTGTGGGGAAGGGGGTATTCCTAGTTTATGCCAAGGGAGTTTATGCCAAGGGGGTATTCCTAGGAAATGCTGGAAGAATAGGCTGAGTATATAATGCCAGCAGGGTCACCCAAATTGTGAAGATTATCCCAGCTGCTCAGTTAAAGCAATCTGTTGCCCATATCAGACAGCGGAGATACAGGAAGATATTATTGGCAGAAGATCATTTTAGTGGCAATGGCAAAAGCATTATTTAATCGTGCAAGTGAGAGGATAAATGATAAACCGCTCCCTGTATTTTAACCACATGGATGTATACCGTATATGATTGGCAATACAGTGCCAGATGGACACCTCAGGATGGATGGTGCTTGTCAACTGAGAAAGAACTGAGGATGTTTCAGAGTATTAATAGTGTTTTTGACATTGCTTAGTTTAAAGTCTTTTGGACATCTAGCTGAGCAAACTACGGATTTCAGGAATCCAATGAGAAGATGCTAAACCAGTCGACGGTGAACCTTTTGGGTTCAGCATGTCAAAAATTGAGAAAATGCATACTTTGATTCTGCTGGCATTTCACACTCACTCACTCACACACACACACACACACACACACACACTCCAGACTCTCCTCTCTTTTGAACTATCTTTCCTAGGCACTCTGAAAGTCATGTGAGAAGGTCCTGCTTTCACGGCACCTATGGAGCCTCAGAAAAATCATGTAAGAACATGCACACGATTTTCAGATGCCTGAGAGGCTGAGTGAGAACAAGATCTTTTTGCACAACATCCAGAGGATCCAGAGGCCTGGTGTATCCCCAAAGTGGCACAGGATGTGAGGAGTTGGATTAGCAGGAAAGCATTCAATCCATTGTAAGTAAAATAGTTTCATTTTCATATATATTCTCAAGCCTCCACGAACAAAGCAAATATTCAAGCCCAGCATTGGGAAGCGCTGAAAATGTATCTTACCCATACCCATTCTGACGTTTTTCTCTTACAAATGTTTCTTTTACTTTTATTGAGAAAAAAAAATGCTCTTTTCAACCCTAAATGCTCACATATTATTGGCTGTTTTAATTCTTATGTGTAACTGAACAGATGAATTTTCCTTACCCAATCAAAATGTTCATTTGTACTCTATCCGGATATACAAACTGGAAAGTGTGTTTCGTTTTTGTTCTCTCTCCTGTGAACAGCCAATCAGACGAATGAACCATTCATTACTTGCAAATGTGGGCAAATAGGAATTGAAAATCAATTGATTTTCCTTGTCTCTGTGTCATAATTGGGGTCTAGAATTTGGCCAACACATGTCACCTGTGATATGTGTGTCATAGGTTTGCTATCATTGTTCTAAAGTGAGGATTCAGCAATGCTAGGCTACACTTAATTTCATTCATTGCAGTGACTAAGATTTTAGTCTTGATTTCCTGAATAAGCCATATTTGGCTTATGTGGGAATAAAACTTTGACTTGAGTATTGGGTAATGATTAGTCTAAGACCTTATACATACATGTCTGCTTAAAGGTCACCGAGATAAAGCAAGGAAATTAAAAGCAAACACCAGAAACAATTAAGCAGCTCAGACAAGTATAAACAATTCTATGTACTATATCTAATTATTGTAATCCACAATGTGAATGCTTACTATGTACAAAATTCTCAATAAAAAGGGAGCACTGAAAATTATTCTGGGCTTCCATCCTGAGTACACACGTTTGTGTCTCATTCTTTCCATGGGAGACCACCACAGGCTCATAGATGCTGTTAGGCCATAAAAATGAATATTGCAGTTTTCACATGATGCAAGTCTAAAATCAATCAATCAATCAATTGATGTTTAGCATTACCTGTAAACCAGCCCATCCTTGTTTATTTAACAAGTCAACATTAAAATATTTTCCTTTAGCATATTGTTTAAATCTTGCCAGTGTATCTCTATTTTTAATATAGTTATCAATGGAAGAATATTGGAGGAGGTGATGAAGGAAGGGATGTGGTTTGATTGTTACACACAAATCAAATTCCATACAATTTAATTTAAAGATATTTATATTTAAATTTCTCTTAAGAACCTATTCTGTGATTATAATAAAGCTAAGGGTGATTTTCTAGTTACAGCATTGTTAATCATTCTGTTTTAACAAATGAATACTGAATAGATGGAACTGGTATCCTTCCAAAACCAAATTAGATACCAAATAATGAAAAAAATTCTAAATGATAGAGCCATATGTTGGACAATATATTCATCTCAATATTAGTACTTTAAAAAATCTGAATTTGTCATCATATAAATTAAATGTTGTTTTACCAAGTATGCTTCATAATAAATTGGCCACAGTCCCTGAATATTGTGGAAAAGGAGAATCCATAGTAAGTGTTATCTACCCTGTTTCTCCAACAATACGGCCTCCCCCAATAGGAAGTCCCAGCATGTTTTATAGGCATGAAATGAAATTAAGCCCCTCCCCCCAAATTAAGGCCTATATTAAAACATGCGAAAAGGGGGGGAATGGTGGGGGGGCTTGCCGTTAGGAAGTACTTTTGTTGCACACTGGATATGGTGCTGCCTGCGTTGACCCCGATACGAACTGCCCCACCAACACTGAGGTCAACATCCAAGCCATCGCTGCCTGCCCACCCAAAGATGCAAGGGGGGGGAATTAAGTCACCCCCGAAAAGACGGCCTAACCATTTTTTTGGGGCTCAAAAAAAAATAAGACCCGGACTTATTATATGAGAAACACGGTAATTCTCCTTCAAGAATTCCATTATAGTTTACTGTGTTTGCTACATTATTTTCATCATGACAAAAGTGTCCCATATTATCATTGACTTATTTCTCAATAATATGTCTAATGTCCCATAGTCATAATGCTGGTGTTGGCAGGTAGGCCCTATTATATTGATACACCTGCCTGTAGACAGAAAGTATGCATAAGTGTGCTTTTGTACCTCATGTCAAATCATCACACAGGATGAGTGGTACCCTGCTAAAACAGAGCCTTATCTACAATGTCACCTGCACAAGAATAATAAACCTTGAGCTGCAATAAAACAGCAAATTACATTTCTAGACACCCACTTATGTTTATGGTATAACCGATAGATTAATATATTTCCTCTGCTGGAGCCTGATATTTATCAGTTATTTGGCTTCTTCTAGTCAAAATGAATCCAACGGAAGGACCGAATTGATAGTTGAAGGAACCATTTCATGTTAGGCAAGCAATTACATTGTAATGAAAACTAATTTAGTAGGAGTTAAGTTGCATCTTAAGTCCTCCTCCTCCTCCTCTAAAAATAATTACAATATTAATGTTAAAATAATTAGAGACTTTAGACTGGAATTGGTTAAAATGCTTTCAAACCATTTAATTCATGGGTGCTATTTCTTCTTTAATGAATTATATATGTCCAATAATACATTCACAAGAATGAACCCCTCAAGATTATGCTCAAAGAAACCAGGATGAAAAAGTAAGGCATCATTAAGTATCTGGAATTTATAATTTAAGATGGGCTAGTGAAATGAAGCAAATTATCTTCAGGACAAGTTTTCTTTTTGCAATCCAGATCTGTTCTACTGCTGAGATTGATTAAAATCTTGTGGTGTTCTATAATCTTTCATTAAAATCATCCAGAAGTATGGTACTACCCATACACATGTACCACAAACACCCATTGTTTCTGTATTTTATTTCATGCCCTTAGAAGAAAACTAAAACTATAGTTAGAAAACTATAGTTAGAACACTGCCCAGTACAGAATTATGGGCCAAGGATTTTCCTTACTGTAATCTGACAAAAATGAATAGAATAGAATTCTTTATTGGCCGAGTGTGATTGGACACACATGGAATTTGTCTTTGGTGCATATGTTCTCAGTGTACATAAAGAAAATATAAAATACATTCATCAAGAATCATAAGATACAACACATAGTGATAGTCATAGGTTACTAATAAGCAATCAAATCATAGTACAAAACAAATAAAACAATGTAAATTGTAAAGATACAGGCAACATAGACAAAAGTGGGAAGAAATAGGTACTAGGAAGGATGAGAAGAATAATAGTAATACAATCTTAGTAAATAATTTGACAGCAATAATTTGTTGTGGGAATTAGTTGTTTAGCAGAGTGATGGCATTTGGGGGAAAAACTGTCCTTCTAAACAGGATGCCATCTATCCGATAACAGATAACAGATAACCAGAGTTGGAAGGAACCTTATAGGTCATCTAGTCTAACACCCCGCCCAAGCAGGAGACCCTACCATTTATGACAGATAGGAGTCCAATCTCTTCTTGAAAGTCTCAAGTGATGCCACTCCATAACTTCCGAGGGCAAGCTGTTCCATTGATTGATTGTTCTCACTGTCAGAAAGTTTCTCCTTATTTACAGGTTAAATCTCTCCTTGTTCTCTCCTTCCATGTGTTTAGTTGTTCTGGTATATAGTGCTCTATAGCATCGTTTTGAGGGTAGAAGTTGAAACAATTTATGTCCAGGATGTGAAGGGTCTGAAGATATTTTCACAGCCCTCTTTTTGACTCATGCAGTATACAGGTCCTCGATGGAAGGCAGGTGGGTAGTAATTGTTTTTTCTGCAGTTCTAATTATCTGTTGAAATCTGTGTCTGTTTTGTTTGGTTGCAGAGCCAAACCAGACAGGAGCAGATGACAGACTCAATAATTCCTCTGTAGAACTGAATCAGCAGCTCTTTGGGCAGTTTGAGCTTTCTGAGTGGGCACAGAAAGAACATTCTTTGTTGTGCTTTTTTGATGATGTTTTTGATGTTAGGTGTCCATTTTAGGTCTTGAGATATGATAGAACCTAGAAACTTGAAGGTCTCTACTGTTGATACTGTATTGTCTAGTATTATAAGAGGTGGTTGTATAGGAGGGTTTATCCTAAAATCTACCACCGTTTCTACTGTTTTGAGTATATTTAGTTCAAGATTGTTCCGGTTGCACCACAAGGCTACTTGTTCAACCTCCCGTCTGTATGCAGATTCATTGTTGTCTTGAATGAGACCAATCACTGTTGTATCACCTGCAAACTTCAGTACTTTAACAGTGGGATCTTTTGAGATGCAGTCATTGGTACAGACCAAGGGTCTTCCAATTTGGCAAGTTTGAGACTTGTGGACTTCAATTCCCAGAATTCCTGAGCTAACAAGACTGGAAAAGGAATTCTGGGAGTTGAAGTCCACAAGTCTTAAAACTGTCAAGTTTGAAGACCCCTGGTATAAAGAGAGAAGTAGAGAGAGCACACAACCCTGGGGGTCTCCGGTGCTAATTGCACAAGTATCTAATGTGATATTGCCTAGCTTTACCTGCTGCTTCCTGTCTTTTAGGAAGCTTATGATCCATTTACAAGTATGGTCAGGTACAGCTAGCTGATTTAATTTAGTTAGAAGAATATCTGGAATGATGATATTGAATGCTAAGCTGAAGTCTACAAAGAGGACCCTTGCATAGGTTTTTGGAGATTCAAGATGTTGTAGGATGTAGTGCAGAATCATATTAACAGCATCGTCTGTCCATCTATTTGCTGAGTAGACAAATCGCAAGGGGTCTAACAGCAGATCCGTGATGGTTTTCAGATGGGCCAGTTCTAGCCTTTCAAAGGTTTTCATAACTACAGATGTTAGAGCAACTGCTCTGAAGTCATTCAGTTCCTTGATGGATGGTTTCTTTGGCACTGGAATGATAGTAGAGCATTTGAAGCAAGAAGGAATATAACATATCTCTAGTGATTTATTAAAGTTGCGGGTAAAGATGGGGACCAGTTGGTCAGCACAAGCTTTTAAGCAAGAAGCAAAAACAGCATAGTTTTTGACTCCAGAATAAAATGTCAACCTTCAGACTGATGAAATCATAAGAACTAATACCGTGTTTCTCATATAATAAGGACGGGTCTTTGTTGTTGTTTTTTGAGCCCCCCAAAAATGGCTAGGCCGTCTTTTTGGGGGTGACTTAATTCCCCCCCCCCCCTTGCATCTTCGGGCGGGCGGGCAGCGATGGTTTGGATGCTGACCTCGGCGTTGGTGGGGCACTTTGTATCGGGGTCAACGCAGGCAGCACCATATCCGGGTGTGCAACAAAAGTACTTCCTAACGGCAAGCCCCCCCACCATTCCCCCCCATTTTGCATGGTTTAATATAGGCCTTAATTTGGGGGGAGGGGCTTAATTTCATTTCATGCCTATAAAACATGCTGGGACTTCATATTGGGGGAGGCCATATTGTTGGAGAAACAGGGTAGTTCCAATTATAAGGCTAATTTATAGAAAACAGATATCTTCCTCCTATATAAAATAACACTCTCTAAAGAACAAATGCTTTTCCTTGTTTCCATGGAAACTTGAAATGTATGAAATTATTGTCAAAAATATTCTATAACAGAGATTTACTCTAAAGAAAACATTTCAACAATAAACTCAGAAAGTCAAGTTATCTGTCAGCTGCTTACACAATAATCATATTCCGGAGTTTTCTCTTCCATTTATTCCATGATCCCCAAGCATGCAGTGAAATCAGAGATTGCAAATATTCTTTCATGAATATTGAAATTTCTCTACATTGGGATGCACACATCTATGAGAAGAGCAAAGATACACTACCATGTATTAAGGCATCAATGACTGCTGGCTATTTTTCAATGCGACTATGAAAGTGGGTCTGTATCAGTATTGAATAAGTACAGTAAGTAACTTCGCACATAATTATTTACAATAAATGGCTAGTATAAAAATGAAGAGCTCTGACATTAATACACAATTTTAATGCAGTTCCTATCCTTTGTATACCACCATGGGTAATGTCTGTATGAACCTGATCCACAGGATGGGTGGGGATTTCTGCTTCTTTGAACCCCTGCATCAGGCAGAGCAGCTCTGCCTTGCATACACCCTCCCAAAACTGCTAAACAATTGCAAATAATCACTCTCTGTCTCTCTCTCTCTCTCTCTCTCTCATTCACCTTCCCATTCTCTCAATCCCATGCTCAGTCCTCTTGTCTCTGTCTGTCTCTCACGCACACACAGTCTCCCATTTGGTCTTTTTCTTGTATGTGGCTTGGGAGGGAGATATAACAGATGCCAGCTTCTAGTATAAACTTCATCCTTAACTTGCTTTTGCTTCTATTATGTTATCATCAATGCTTGGGTTTCCTTCCCCAAGCAGCCCTCTCTGGCATTCTCATCCCAAGGCCTGAACCTATGCAAATACAAAATACAAGAAGACAGCCTAGTGCTGGTATGATCAGTATACTATGAACTTCTGCAAAGACAAATTCCCTATATTACTGCATTTAAATTATGATTGGGGTCAAGAAGTAGTTGGCTTTCAAAGGGATGTAGCACCCCACCACCCCTCTGACAGAATCTATTCTCAAATAACCAGAGTTAACTAGCAAAATCTCTAGAGCTTTTGGAGGATGCCAAATTTGAGAGGGATTCTTTTAAAAAATATATATTAAAGATTATATTTTGTGTCAGGAAAACTTTCAAGGTACTTTTGTTCTGAAATAAAATTTCAATTTCTTCTCCAACATGCCCCCTTGACCCAGAAAAATTCCTCTGCTTTAAACAAAACTTTGAAAATATGTCTTTGTTGAAGCACTTGCCTACCAGCAATTTCACTCCAATGCTCTACAATCTCATCTACAAATTCTACTGGCACTGAGGCAGCCTCCTAACCACTTGTGGAAGATAAGTCATAGAATTATAGAGTATCCTTCTGCCACAGTGATGCTGCAGGAAAGCAGTTTTCCATTGGAAAACAGATCGCAACCATCTATGGGAATATTCTGATAGACCTGGAGGAGCGGCCTGAGGAAGATGACAGCCTGCATGGTTCCAGATAGTTTGCTATGAGACCGCCTTCTCCCATTTGGCCGTGGCGCACTCTACCTCCATGGCCATTTCTTCTTGGGCTGCTAGGGAGAACAAAACCCACCTGCCAACTAGGACTTTCTTTTTGTTCATCTTAGTAGGAATAGGATCTTGTGAAAGTAATCCACAGGACTGCTATTCCTAGAGGCAACACCTCCTTTTGGTTTGTGTCTTCTTTAGTAAGATTCTGCTTACGCTGACGAGAAAAACTGGGTGAAGATCCTTCACTCTCCTAATTTTCTTTCTCTTCCCTGCACTTCCCATTATTTCCACACCTCCCTCACAGCAACATTTGGTAACCATCACCTAACCCTCATAGGAGGACAGCAACTTGGCTGGCTTTGTTTTGAAGTGCAGCAACACTACCACTGGGGAAGCTCTGGTTGGAATCTCCTCTTCCGGATTCTGGAAACAGGTAATGATTTAAACCAGGGCTGTCCAACCTTGGCAACTTTAAGACTTGTGAACTTCAACTCCCAGAATTCCTCAGCCAGCATGGCTTCTAGAAGTTGAAGTCTATGGGTGTAAAGTTGCCAAGGTTGCACACCCTTACTTTAAGGTTATAGACACCTACAAACATTCTTTTGGCTGCAATTTTAAAAACAAAAGCATTTTGGGATGTCCAGGATATCTCTATCTAATATGGATTGGCTCTAATTCTGGAGATCCTGCCTCAGATGTTGCTTGACTTTCTAGTCATTTTCCTCAGTCTCTTTCTTCCTATTTGTGCTGTTTATGAAGCGTGGCCCAGCTTGTTATTAAGTGGTGAGACAATTATTCTTGGTTATTTCAACGCAGTCAACCAAGTCTATGATGCAGCCATTTTAATGGCATTTAAAACCTTTTGGCCCAGCTATGGCTTGTTTGTTACCATAGATACTATGCTTAGTTTGCACTAGCTTACATCTCCAAGATTCTTTGAATAGAATTATTAGATGCATAGAAATGCATCTTTATAAGATTAATCTTGTGCATTTAGGTTCTAGTTTGCATTTGCCTGATATGTGAATGCAACTTCACTTTCCTTCCATTATACTGTATAAATAATCTCATCTTTTATACATCTGCAGTTGCTGAGAATTTAAAGTACATCTTTGGTTTAACTAAAAAAGAAGTTGGTTTGTCTAACTCTTGTGTACATCAAAAGATATTATTCTGCTCAGTTAAAAATAGAATGGAAATTACATTGTTATTTTCTGTTGTTTGATCATTGCACCCACATTCATTAAAGCAATCAATTTTCATAATGTTATTTATTAGGCTTTATATACAACAGATTACCAAAGTGCCTGTATGCTCTATATTAAAATATAGAGCAGAAATGTACACAAATTTGTGTATTCATTTGAGGAGGTTGAATCCTTTGATTAATAAATATGCTGCAGTTGTTTTCAGATGTACATTAAACAATCTGTAGCATATATTTCTCCAAGTGACAAGACATCAGGAAGACTATAATGCCTAATTCAGTTGCTCAAACAATAATTGTTTAATTAACTTAAATAAAGACCCACCCTAAGTCTAATAATATACATATATGCCACAATGCAACATATAAGCTATTCATTTTATTTAATGGAACATGTCAGAGACAGCCAGTTATCTTTGACGTACAAAGTCAGCTTTGTAATGAGGTAGCCTACAAGGGTTTGACTCTCCAAGCATTTACTAATTTAATTTATTTAAGACATTTATACGGCTGCCCAGTTTGTTTAAATGTGACTCTGAAAGAAACAAAAATACAATTCCAGTTAAAATCACAGCAACTACAATTAATAAATAATTATTCCTGCCTGAAAGTTTATATGAGAAATAGAGAGAAACAGTTTAAGTGTTTGGACCTGTTGAATAATCCACAATCGTGGGGTTCTTGATGCTCCCTGAGCTTGGTTATTTCTTGCACACATTTCATTACCAAACTAGGTAACATCATCAGTGCTAGTAGGGTGGGGGAGATTGATCTCATTTTATATACTAGTGGGTTGCCGTGTCAGTGTTCATGGGGTGGTCTTAGTGGTTCCTCGATTGGATTGTTGTTTATTGTTCGCTTGTTTGTCTGTGTTGGTAATTTCTTACTTTTGTAAGTAAGTTTCACCCATCTTACAACTTTTCTTGCCATACTTGTTAAGTGGATCACTGCAGTTAAGCTAATAACACAGTTGTTAAATAAATCTGGCTGCCCCAAAAAGTTGCTCACATGATCTCAGGAAACTGCAACAGTCATAAATAAGAGTCAGTTGCCAAGCATCTGAATTTTGATCATAACCATGGAGAGGCTGCATACTATTTTTTCGTCTATCCCCGCTCCTCTGCAAGGCACTATTTTGAGCAGTAGAAAACAGGAGACCAAAAAAATGGCAAAAAAAAAAGTAGGTACTGAAAACAGACCAATCTTATCCCTTTATTCTCAAATCCAGTTTGCAGAGTTTGTGTTACTATGGAACAGCAGGTAGCTGGTGCTATTAAGGGATAGTCTGTGCTCTCTGAGGAAGATCACCAGCTAATTAGAGAGATCTCTTCCCACTACATAGACCAGAAATAGCTCCCCAAATCCTTGGATGTAGCCTTCAGAGTCCTTCAAACGCTACCACCAAGCAGTAATTGTTATTGTGATGAAAAGTACATGGAGAGTAATCATATTAGCTGTATTAGTTTAATTTACATGTAAATTGCATTTTCTGTCCTGGCCTTGTTTTAAGTTTTGAAGGGCAGTTCTCTGCATGCTATCCAAACAGCTGAGTTTAACCCTCAATCTGGGCCAAGCTGTTCAACTCCGATATAGATTCCTGGCTGTTCTTTACAACCCTGCTTCTCTCCATCATCCGGTCTGAATTGCTGTGTTGACTCTATACTCACAGAACTGAGCTCACCATGATTAAATATCAAGTCTGTGTTATATTTAGGGATATACGGTCATATACCAATCATTTATATTTCAAAGCAGGGTTTGAATGCTAGGAGCAATACAAGACTACTTTAACAAAGTCAAGAAAAGCTAACACATTTATTAACCAAGCGTCTGGTCAGCATATCTACACTGATAAAGGCCTTTACTGATAAATTACCTCTCATCCCTGCACAATATGGTGCACCAGATAAACTTCTTCAGTGCTGCCATTTCTTCCCTGGCAGACTTCCTATGCTCATCACAGAATTCTAGGAGTTGAATTTCCTCCTATTGCTTCCCCACATAGGAGGTTTTTTTTTTAAGGAGGTAACTTTCAGGAGGAGAAAAACAAGTTTATAAAATTATAAAATTGAAGAGGGGGAAATGAAAATAAAACCTCTTGTCATCAGGGAGAACAAAAGAAACTGATTTATGTATTGTCCAGTTAACCCAGTACTGTCTGTCCTGCTGGTCAGTAACTGTCCAGGATTTCAGACTAAGAGGGACATGTCTTAAATTGGATATATTGTAGTATGATGAAGCTTAGGAAACCACTTAACCACCTGGAAACCATTAAACCTGGATACCGTCTATACATTAGATGAAGATTACAGCAGAATTCCTGAGTTACAATTAGTTCCCATTGTTGTTAAATCTATGACTGACATCTCCTTTGGACCGCCAGACTTTGAACCAAGAACCAAGGACTTACCAAATGTGGCCACACCAACTAAAGCAGCTCTGC